>NC_142801.1:32182715-32219750 GCF_049724085.1 Artemia sp. Qi Xiang Cuo | reverse complement strand
ACATAGCTCAATTTAAATAAGTCTAATGCATTCAGTCACACGTCAATTCTTTTTCCGGTTCTTGTTTCACCACTGTGATACAATTTAAAGACAGACGGGTTGAAACAAGAGAGATGGATTGGGAGAAGAGATGGAAAATAAATAATTTTTGCTATATTTGGACATTGGGGAGGAGGTAGGGGGGTCGTAAATTATAGCGGGTCTTAATGCAAAATGCGTTAACTACAATTATTCTGCGTATTATGAAGTAAAAATTTGTTTTCGAACTTCACTACTTAGGTGTGGTCTTTAAAATTAACAAGTACTAGGCACCCAAATATGGCAGCAGGATCTCGCAGAGCAATACGTGTCAGTGGAGCCAGGCTCCGGTTAATCGATTTGGGTTTACTGTATCCCTGGCGTATATCTGACCTCCCCCCCCCACACACACACACTAAGAACATTGCATCAGTTTCTACTTAAAAATTAAAAGACAAAATATCTGAGGGGTTAAACTCTTGTTAATTTTAAATTAATCAGTGATTTGTTTTCAGCCAGTTTTAGCCAGTCAACAACACTAATTAATACTTCGATCAGCTAAAATCAATTTGACTAAAACCTTACTTGTTTACATGATCTTGAAGTCTTTGTAAAGGTTCTGGATCGCCGTCTTTTCCACATTCAAGAACAGTCTTCGAATCATAAACTCGGATAATTCTGTCTGCACTGTTCAAAAGAAAGGAATTGAAAAGAAGCAAAATACATGCTAATTATCTCTCTCAGCACGATGAAAAAAAGCTATCCTTTTAAAGAATTTGTATTTTGAAATTCTGCTTTCTCAAAACTTTTAAGTAGTAATTTCTCGCCTTTTCATATGAGCATAAAGAAAACTAAAAATTTGATTTTATCTTTAACAATATTTTGAATCACCATGAAAATCAGATTCTTTCATTAACTTGTTATAATTTTTTTTTTTTAGTTTCAGTTCCTATTGGCACAGGTCTTTCTTAACTTACAATTTGTTACCATGACCTGACTTGTTCGAAACATTTTTGTATCAAGATCTAAATTTACCGTAGCATAACGGTAGCACAAACGAATTTGAAAGTTTTGTAAATCTGAAGTTTTTCTGTTAACAACAATTATTTTTCATAACCATTTGTTTGAATGTACGATTATTTTTCTTGTTCGAAAGAGTTTTACGACACGGAATTAAAATTGATTTTCTTATTGAACGCTAGGGTAGGCTACTTATCTTCTAGCAAGTAATCGCAGTTTGTTGTCCCTATTGCAGTTTATTCAGCCCCTATTGCAAACCAAAAGCTTAAATCTCTTCCCTATTACTCTCTAAGAACAGGGAAGGGCCATAGTATTCTTAAATATATTTTCTTACACTCCAACAAAACATAAAGCAGTTTAAAAGCTGTTAATCAAAGTTGTTGTAAGTCTTACAATGTGTATTGATATTTATTCATACTTACAGTATAATGCTGAGTGGCCTAAAAGCCACGTACCAGAAGAAATGCAGTTTGAGTTTCAATTTTGCGAAACTGTTTATTTATTTGCATTATTTTAGACATGAAACTTTCATTTTAAATATTATTATTAGAAATTTTTCCACGTGTTATTTAGATGTGAAAAAAAAGGAGTATTATATTTTTTTTGTATCTGAAGTAATTCTGAATCTAAAACACATCATTAGTCGGCTTTAACTATTTATTACTGGTTTTCACTTTAAGTTTGTTTTATTATCTCTCTTTTGTTTAATCGAGCTAAATCCAGCAAATGAGACCAAGAAGAAAAATTATTACTAGTTACTTTCACTGGTTGCGTACACATTGATGTTACACATTGTTAGTGTAACATCAAAGAAAAAGATTAAAAAGTCAACTTTGCCTTTTTTCAGCTCTTCCTTTGTGGTAGAAGTAATTACTCAGCGCTATGTTTGTAATTAAAATAAAAGTTAACCTCTGTCCTGCGTTTGTGCATGTAAAACAGGCACAAATAAGATAACTTATTTTACAGATGAGGTAGGAGGAGGCGTTTGTAAAACTATAAAATAACAGGTGAAAAAAGGATTAAGAGAAAATATGAAACATAATTTTAAATCGTGAATTATTTCCCCAACCCTCTAATACGCAAACCCCTGTTGTAGAACCTGAACTCCTTTAAAGACCTAATCATGACCAGTGGTGTACCAACATACGGGACGAAAAGAGACTCATATATATAAAGAGACTATATAAAGAGACATATATAAACTATACTAAGAGACATATATATAAAGAGACATATATATTAAAAGAGACTCAAAAGGGACTTTGAGTCCCTTCCTCATTATATCTCAGAGTTATGTCTCAATATCTCTCATTATATCTCATTATATCTCAATATCTCTCATTATATCTCAGAGAGATATAAGCACCATTCTGTCCTTATGTAAATTAATGGAAATGGATTCAAATATACAAAAAGATTTAGCTTCATTATTTTAAAAGATTAATAGGAATAGATAAAAAGTCTAATAGCATTATTATAAAGGGTGGCCTGGGCCTATTTAGCTTAAGAAATAAACAGTTAGTATGCATGGTAGGCTATTGGGAAAAAATTATTGTTATTCCAGATTATTGGTTAACAAAAATGCTTTCAATGAAATTTTATTGGATAAAAGAAAAGATTCTTGGCCTGTGCAAATTAAGAGTATACTAGACAATTGTGGGCTATCAGGCTGGTGGAATGATTGCATTGGGCCTGGGGTGGAAATATGACTGATTGCAAAAGCTGTGGAAAACATGCCACAAGATCAAGAGATTCAGGTTTGTCAATAAGACAAGGTCAAGTCACCATCCCTTTGAATATATATAAAAATTAAAGAAGCCTGGGGAGAAGAAATATATAAAAAATTTGTGCTCCAAAATGATACTTTAAAATGGGTTTTATCACTAAGGGGAAATTTTATGCCATTTAGGGGGGAAAGAAAGTAGGGCGGGAGGGGCAAGGTACGGAGTGGTCCCTTCACTTGTCCGATGTGCGGGGAGTCTGAAAATTTAGAACATTTTATGCATGATTGTGAAGAACTGAAGGTACTTAGAAGGGAAATTTGTGTGAGGAATGTCATGCATAGAAGTTGTTTAGAAAATAAACTATACCCTATTTGCACCGGGGATATTAATCGCTTGAGAACTGTTGTGAGGGGGGGGGGGATGAGACACATTTCGTCCCGTATGTTGGTGCGCCCCTGGTCATGATTAGGTCTTTAAAGGAGTTCAGGTTCTACAACAGGGGTTTGCGTATTAGAGGGTCGAGGAAATAATTCATGATTTAAAAGTATGTTTCAGATTTTCTCTTAATCCTTTTTTCACCTGTTATTTAATAGTTTTACAAACGCCTCCAAAATAGTTTTACAATAGTTTCACCTGTTATTTTACCTCATCTGTAAAATAAGTTATCGTATTTGTGCCTGTTTTACATGCACAAACGCAGGACAGAGGTTAACTTTTATTTTAATTACAAACATAGCGCTGAGTAAATACTTCTACCACAAAGGAAGAGCTGAAAAAAGGCAAAGTTGACTTTTTAATACTTTTCTTTGATGTTACACTAACAATGCATAACATCAATGTGTACGCAACCAGTAAAAGTAACTAGTAATAATTTTTCTTCTTGGTCTCATTTGCTGGATTACCTGTTAAAATTCAAACTCAAAATGACCAGAAATTGCTGTCATAGGCAGTGCAATTGCGCTGCTTAAGTAAAGAACAATGTTGGCACAATGAATTTTTTTTTCTTCCATACCAGGGCACTTCATATTGAAGGAATTGTTGTAGAAACTTCGAAAAGGGCTCATTTGATTGGAATGGCTAGTGCCCTTTTTAATAGTCAAAACTGATTGGAAAGCAACTAACACACTTCCACGCCCACTGTTTCCCCAAACACATCTAATCAAAATTTTGAGATAGCCATTTTGTTCAGCATAGTTGATTTTCAGATGGAAATTATGTTTTTGAGGAGGATACACCCCCACAACCCTCAGGGCAAGGGTTTTAAGTTATGCCCTAGGGGCATATAAGAACAATGTTGGCACAGTATATTTTTTATTTTTTCCCATTAGATTAGGGCACTTTGTATTGAATAAGTTGTCATAGAAGCTTCAAAAAGGTCTCATTCAATTGGACATTAGATGGCTTGTGCCCTTTTTAACAGTTGAAAGTCATGGGAAGGCAACTAACACCCCGTCCATGCCCAATATTTCCCCAAACATCTCCAATAAAAATGTTGAGATAGCCATTTTGTTCAAGGGAATTGATTTCCAGATAGAACTTATGTTTCTGAGGAGGACATTCCCCCACAGTCCTCAGGGCAAGGGTTGTAAGTTATACCCTGGGGGCATATAAGGTTTTTTATAGAAAGTGCACGGGTTGTAAGTTATGCCCTGGGGGCATATAAAGTTTTAATTGAAAGCATTGTTGTAGAAACTTGAAAAAGGGCTCATTCAATTGGAAATTGAAAGGGCTAGTGCTCTTTTTAATAGTCAAAAGTGATTGGAGGGCAACTAACACCCCTTCCATGCCCACAATTTCCCCAAACACATCCAATCAAAATTTTGAGATAGCCATTTTATTCCACGCAGTTGAAAGTTCTGGAAATTATACCCTTGAGCAGGACACTCCCCCCTGCACCCCCCTACTAATGATAATTGAACCATCCCTTTTCAAGTTTTCTTAAAATTCTTATTTCTTTGATGGTCGTGAAAACCCATGTTGTATTGAAACCAGAATTTCCTAGTAAGACCATCAAAATCATAATAATTTCAAAAAAATTGAATAAGGATGGTTCAATTACTATTCTATTTTGCTATTTTAGACCTATGTAAACTTCTTTCTTTCAGGGCGTTGTTTAAATTTTGCAAATTTAACTTTTTGTTATGTTAAGATTCATTACGCATGTTCAAGTTCAAGTTGAATCGAAACAATCTTTCAAAAATTTCTAGTTCTAAAAATAACGTAGTTTAATAATAAGTTGTTTTGTTTTCCTAATTTCAAAAATAATGTAATTTTTATTTTGCCAATCGTAGGATATATTTAAATAATTTATTAGACAACACTGTATTTACATTTTTAAACAAACATACACGACTGATTTGACTTATGGCTCTTGCAAGGACGGCGTAGAAGCAATGAGACTATATGCCTCTAGGTTGACTTATCGCTTATCAGGCTCACGACTTTTTCCACTGGGATGTGGGCTTCAGCAAGGAGTTCGTTGGCTTTGTCTTTCCAGCTAGTAGGGTGCGTCCTCTTGGACGTTTCTATCCGTGCAGGGTGGGGTCAAAGTCAAACACAACCCTTGTTGGTGCGTCATGTGGCAGACGAAGGAGATGGCCGCACCAACAAACGGTGTGGTGGGTAAGCTGCGTCGAGAAGTGAGCTTGCTAAGGCCGCAACAAAGGAGTTTGGTTGGTAACAGAGTCAGTCCAGTGAATTCCTTCGATTCTTCTAAAATGTTTTGTCTGAGTAACATCGACGGTGGGGAGGACAGATTTTGTGGCTAGCCAAGTTTCTGCTCCATACAGTAGCACGGGGCTGACTGAAGTGTTGTAGATAAGCATTTTAGTATGCTGGCTTATATTTGGTTTTCGCCAAATCCTATTCAGCCTCCCCACAGCTAATGAAGTTTTGGCTATTCGGGATGTAAGCTCTTTTGTGATCGAACCATCCCTCGACAGTGTGGATCCCAGTTAAGTGAAGTCTTCAACCAAATCTGTTGAGCTGCTCCCCTGATGTTGACTTCCTTTACAATAGATAGTGACAAGGGGGGCTCGATGGACATAAATTTGGTTTTCAGCTAGTTGATCCAGAGACCAACTTTCGAGGCTCCTTCTGAAAGCACGTTGAAAACATAGGTGACTTTTTCGATGGTGTCCAGAACTAAGGCTATATCATCAGCGAAGTCAGCATCAGTAAGTACACGTTTTCCAAACTGGAGACTGAATTGAAAGCGATTTGTCGTGCGAGTCATGATGTAGTCTGTCACACTTTACGAGCTCGGGAGAGGCGACGCTACCTTGCCGGACGTCTATCTTCACTGAGAATATAGGGCTGTGTCTTTCATTAACTTGCATGCACATACCCGTACCATCATATAGCTTTTCTAAAATTTATAAATATGTATGGGGTAGGCCTGAGTTTCCTAGTATCAGCCAGGGCGAAGGGTGATCCAGAGAATCCAAATCTGCTTTGAAGTCCACAAGTGCAATGAACGCATTACACAGTGAAGATGTGCTCCGTTGTCGACCTGCCGGGCATGAACCTGACTTGCTGAGCTCGTCTGTTTCTACTCTGAAGGGCAGAGCATCTGTCCAATAGCGTCATGGCAAAAAGTAAGCTAAGAGCAGAGAGAAGCGCAATCCCGCACTAATTAGAGCAGAATTGCCGACTGCCCTTTTGTTCCAAGAATGGTGAAATGATGCCAGCACGCCAACTTTTCTGTATGCATTTCGCACTCCACATAACTGAGAAGATGAGCTGGAGCCCCAGTTTCATTGCTGCACCTCCGTACTTGAGAAGTTCTGCAGAAATACCACAAAAGCCAGGGGTTGATACTTTTTAAGACGTTTTACAGTATTTCGGATTTCAAAGACTTCAAACGGTTGTGATACGAGGTCAGAAGTTTACCTCGGATCTGGTTAAGGCTGCTTGAATCAGGTCCGAGTCGGAATGTGTGACTGCCTCAGCGTTCAAAAGCTTTGAATAGTGTCTGCTCCAGGAAGAAAGTTTACCTGCATCATCATCTTACGTGCTGCTATATCCAGACAAAACACGACTCACCAACTTGCGGAGATGTTTGTATAGTTAGCAAGTGTATCCCCTCCTAGCAGCATCTTCAAGATCGCTGACTTTTCTATCAACAAAGGTATTTCTATCTCTGTTTAGTAGTTTACTGTGCATGCTGTTGAGACACCTTTACACTACCATGGTCTTTTCTAGGTGGGCCTTCCGACGCAGTTCGATCATGGAAAGGGTATCATGGGATATACTGGGTTTTTTCTTGTGCTTGTCCTCGACCAATGGTACTGCCAGAAGAGTCGAGTAAACTCTCTTTTAAGGAAGTCCAGACAACTTTGGAGTCATGCAGGCTTTGGAGGCAGCTTAACAGGTTTGAAATATCAAGACCATACTTCTGCTACACCTCAGTTGTTGTCAGGCTACTCAAATAAAACTAGGGAGGCCGTTTATATTTTCTCTGCACTCTCAAGTGTACCCCAAGTGTTTCTCTGCGCAGCAGACCTATACGTCCGGCAATTAGTTATTGAAGAGCACCAGTGTCCAGAAATTATAATATAATCCATCATCTTCTTTGTCTGGCCGTCGTTGCTATACCAAGTGTGTTTGTGAATTTCTCGTCTCTGAATGAGTGTATTTGATATGACCAGATTATACATGCTGCAGAGCTGAAAGACTCTCTCCGTTGTCATTCAGTGGGCCCGGAGTCACGGGGCCAAGAATATTTCCTCACGCCCTCTCTGTCATTAAGCGTCACGTTAAGGTCTCTCAGAAGAGCGATAATATCGTGGGATGACATTCTAGACAGGGCCATAGAGAGCTCTACGTAAAACTGGCCCTTTACCTCTGCAGGACTCAGATTAATGGGAGCAGAGCATACAATAAATGTCCACTTGTCATCCTTGTGCTGGAGCTGATTCATTAATATTCCGTCAAGAGAAGCCATTTCTTTGCTTTGGCGCTCAGCATAAGACCTATGCAGTTTGTCTTCGTTTTTGGGTCACCAGACCAGATCCAGTGATATCCCTCACAGATATCCTTGGACTGTTCCGACGAGGTGGGTTTCAATGAGTCCATTGAAGCCTTTTAGCTCAAGAGCTAACATTCGTTTCACTTTGGGAAAGTTAAGTGTAAGTACGTTCCAGGTGGCAACGCGTAGTTCACCTTTGTCAAGAAGGTTCATTCGTTGCTCTGAAATCTGTTCAGTGTTATGCAGAGGTCGTGAAACGTAAATCCAAGGGCCATCCGAGGCTGGATCATCATTTTTGTTGTGTGAAGATTTCAGGTGGAAGGCTGCAGTCCCAACCGACCCAAGGACTGGGATCTGATTAGAGAAAGCACTGACCTAGGTATTGAGAATCCCTGGTGTGGGCTCCCACCCACCTCATAAGCTTGAGGCTACCCAAAAAACCGGAAATTACTTAACCAAAAGTTACCCAGAACCATGGCACTCCAAAAGGGTCGTGGGAGCCTTTTGCAGTGGCCGTGATCCATAACCTGGATCCTACGACCTGTCGCAGTTGTCCTTCTATGGAGGGTCCTCCAACGATGATGTTCTGCTTCATCCTTCAATTTAACCTAGTCCTTGGGGAAGGTTTGAAACTCACGGGACGTATCCACGCGTCGCCAGGCCCTGCTGAGTGTACATCCGTGGGGCCTTCATCCTCCTCCGTCTGTATTTACAGCCACCAGGTGAGGGTGCCCCAGCTTCTATTTTGGACCCCCCAGGGACTAGGTCTACCGTTGGTCCGCGCCGCCTATTAAATGAAGGTACACTAAATATATGTAGGGCGTTCCCCCATCCGCCACCCGGGGACGCGCTGAGTGGCTTATGGAGGCCCCTACTGAAGGTAAGAAGAAATTCAAATTAAATATAAATGACAATATAAGTACGGGTCAAGCTTTTATTTAAAATAGTGAACTAATAAGAAAGTTTACTATCTTAAATTGAGAGTCTTACACGTTTTTGCATGTTTATTTCATCGCAATTATAAAGATAAATATACAATGAACATTGGTGCTGTCTGGAGCAATTTCGGGATTATTGTCGGGTATTTAGTAATGATGATGGTGGTAGTGTTTGCCACTTAGTTTTAGCCATGATCATGTCAGCGGGCCACTTTCAGGCATATAAGCAGGATCTTCTTTAGGGGGAGGGGCCAATCAAAAAGAAAATTACTTGATAATTAGAATGTGAATTGCCAAAAACTCAGGGAAAATTGGGGTTTGGGGGGGGGGGGGTCGGCCAAATATTTTTCAAGGATGTGAAAACCGGTTTTTATTTCCACAGTGCAAAATTACACAATTTTGTCAAATGTTTTATTAGTTATCTTAGCGTGGGGAGCAACCCTACGCCTCCGTGCCAAATACTTCCTCTATTATTTCAATTAATTAAAAAAACATTTTCCACAAAATAAGTTTTTTAAAGAAAAGTAAAGAACTCCATTAAATAAAAAATGCGCAAAAATAAAATCAAATAATCTACCAAGCGTGAAACTACCACAAATCAGCATCGATAAATAAATGAAACCCAAAACGAACAGAAATTACAATAAATAACCGAGTCAAACTCAAAATGAGCAGAAATTAACATAAGTTGGGCGCAAAACCTTCCCAAGGCCAGAACAAATTTTGCACTTTACTGAAAAAATTTAAATGTTTTTACTTTTATAACTTTAATAAATCAAATAATATTAACATTTTGATTACTAAATATGTCAGTCTAATATGTATATTAGACTGAAAATGAACATTCATTTGTATTTTTTCAGTCAAGTGCAAATTTTGTTCTGGCCTTGGGAAGGCAGTGGGGTTTTGCGCCCAACTTATGTTAATTTCTGCTCGTTTTGAGTTTGACTCGGTTATTTATTGTAATTCCTGTTCGTTTTGGGTTTCATTTATTTATATAAATTGGTAAATTATTATAACTTGGTAGATTATTTGATTTAATTTTTGCTCATTTTTTGTTTAATTGAGTTCTTTACTTTTCTTTGAAAAACTTATTTTGTGGGAAAAGTTTTTTTATTTAATTTCTGTTCGTTTTATTTTGACATAGTCTTTTCAGGGAAAAAGAAAATAAGACTTTAAATCTTTTCGTTTTTTAAGACTTTATAGTTTGGCCTGCTATTTGTATTCTGGAGAAAAATTTACAGCAGTTTTGAACAACATACACCCTTTTAAAAATCTGGACTCAAATAGTACTGTTTAATTTAGTTTCATTCCTCCTCTAGTTGATCTGAAATAGAAAACTTGATACCATTCGCGAAAAAATCTATTTACTTTCTTTGATAGCTTGGATACACTTACGCTATTTTGATTTGGTTAAATTTTAAGAGCAGAAGTAGCCCCGAAAGTTTGAACATAATACCCTCAGTCGTTCTTGGGATACTGCTGAGATGCCTTATTGGGAATTAGCATTATCACTGTGATTTTTGTTTAATTATATTGCCAACGTTATTTTTAAAAAATTTTGGGCATTGGGGGGGGGGGGGTGGGGAGTTGGAGGGGGATTAGATGCCCCCCAATCACTTTTGACTATTAAAAGGGCATCAGCCCTTTCTATTTTCAATCGAATGAGCCCTTTTCGAAGTTACCATGACAAACTCCCTCGATACAAAGTGCCCTGATCATAGGCAGCGCGCTAGCGCTGCCTAAGTAAAGAACAATGTGGGCACAATGTGTTTTTTTTGTTTCACAATGAGTCGTCGCAGAAACTTTGAAAAGGGCTCATTCGATTGGAAATTGGAGTGGCTAGTGCCCTTTTTAATAGTCGAAAGTGATTGGAGGGCAATTAGTCCCCCCACGCCCATCATTCCCCCAAACACATCCCATCAAAATTTTGAGATGGCCATTTTGTTTAGCGTAGTTGATTTGAAGATAGAAAATATGTTTTTGAGAAGGACACTCTCCCACAGCCCTCAAGGCAAGGGTTTTAAGTTATGCCCTGGGGCCATATAAGGTTTTATATAGAAGGCGATGTCGTAGAAACTACAAAACAGGATCAATCGATTGTAAATTCAAAGTGGTAGTACCGTTTTTAATAGTCGAAAGTGATTGGAGGGCAACTAGCCCCCCCCCCACGCCCATCAGTTCCCCCAACACATCCAATGAGACAGTCACTTTGGTCAACGTAGTTGATTTCCAGATAGAAAATATGTTTTTGAGTAGGACACTCCCCCACAGCCCTCGGGGCATGGGTTTTAAGTTATGCCCTGGGGGCATATAAGGTTTTTTATAGAAGGCGTTGTCGTAGAAACTTCAAAAAAGGCTCGTTCGATAGGACATTCACTGGGGTAGTGCCCTTTTTCATAGTCGAAAGTGTTTGGAAGGCAACTAGCCCCCCCCTAACGCCCATACTTTCCCCAAACACCTCCAATTAAAATTTTGTGTTAGCCATTTTGGTCAGCGTAGTTGTTTTCCAGTTAGAAAATATATTTTTGAGGAGGACACTCACTCACAACCCTCTGGGCAAGGGTTTTAAGTTATGGCCTGGGGGCATATAAGGTTTTTATAGAAGGTGTTGTCGTAGAAACTTCAAAACAGGCTCATTCGATTGGAAATTCAAAGGGCTAGCGCCCTTTTTAATAGTCGAAAGTGATTGGATGGCAACTAGCCCTTCCCCCTCCCAACAGTCCCCCAAACACACCCAATAAAAATTTTGAGACCACCATTTTGTACAGAGTAGTTGATTTCAAGATAAAAACAAAAATTTGAGGAGGACACTCACCAAAACCCTCAGGGCAAGGATTATAAGTTATGCCCTGGGAGCATATAAGGTTTTTATTTAAATCTTTGTCGTAGAAACTTGAAAAAAGGCTAATTCAATTTGAAATTCAAAGGGCTAGTACCCTTTTTAATAGTCGAAAGTGATTTGAGGGCAACTAACCCCCTATCACACACACCTTTTCCCCAAACACATCTAATCAAAATTTTTAGATAACCATTTTATTCAACGTAGTTGAAAGTTTTGTAAATTAGGTCTTTAAGGATGACACCCCCTACCCCCACAGCCCGCAAGGACAAGAGTTGTAAGTTATGCCCTGAGGGCATATAAAGTTTTTATTGACAGCGTTGTCGTAGAAACTTCGAAAGGGCTCATGCAATTGGAAATTGAAATGGCCAGTGCCTTTTTTAATAGTTGAAAGGGATTGGATAGAAACAAAAGTTGCATTAGTGTATCAATGATATCCAATTGACGCTCTGATTATGATTAATGATTATATTTATTTTATTTGATACTCTAGTATGTTACTTTAATGCTTTAAAAAGATTGCTCTTTTTCAAGTCTTTACTTACCAGCGCCATAGCGGTGCCTATGATTCAGGAAAATAAATTATTACACGAATCTTTCGCAAATTGCGTAATGCTGCAATAATAAATTTTTTTTTAATGAAATTTAAGCTGTTTATTTCAAACCAAATAGTTTTTTAATTGTTTCAGCTTAAAACTCATACTGCTAATTGGATTAAAACTTATACAAATTCATATTTTTAAGAATTCATGTAACTACAATGCGGCTTAAAAAATATTGATAATATTTATACAAGTTAATATTTCTAAGAATTTATTTAACTACAATACCTGACAAAGGGTCATAAGAATTTTCAATACATTTTTGAGGTTAGGTAGACATTCTCTGCTACTATTAGCAAATCACTGCCGATCAAGCCCTTTGGGACCAACACAGCCAATGAACAACAGGGACTGCAACAAACAGGCACCCATCCCAAAAATATTGAAATGATATCATTAGAGGAGAACCCTCAATCAGCCAACCCGGCCGGATGGGAGTTAAGTAAGTAATAGTCTGGAGAAAAGCTATTTCAGTGGCAGATTCAGGGGGGAGGGTAAGGAGGCGTGCAACCCCCCTCCCCCCTAGCGGAGTCTAAAGTAGTGTAATTTAATTAATTAACTCAAGTTTACGTTAATTAAACTTGTTTCTAACGCAAGTTTATCGGATCAACCTATTTTGCGCCCCCCTAAAATTTTTTCTATCGGATAAACATATTTTACCCCCCCCCCCTAAAATATTCTGGATCCGCCCCTGTGTTATTTAGCTGAAAATTAGAGAGAAGCGTGACAATATTCATCAGTAATTTCATGTGTGCATCGCAATAAATAGCAAACATAAATATACTTACATTTGAGTATGACATTTTGGCTTATTAATATATTTTAGCTTTCTGTGAACTAAAAGTTGACTGAAGAGATTTCATTATAGATCAATAATTCAAGTTTTATAACAGAATAAAATGAATTTTTCATTAGTTGTGAAAGAATCGTCTTTCAAATATTTTTCTGATCTTTTTGTTGTTGGCATAAAAACTCGGATCAAGGAACTAATTTAAAATTCTAGGCCAATTCAAATATCGATTTTAATTAATGTACTTTAATTTTCAATTTATTTCATTTAAATTTTATTTTTTTTATTTTTTTTTTTTTACCAGAATTAATAAAAATCGAACATAAATTAGATAAATATGATAATATATATGGCCGTACTAGAGAAATTACGAAATGATTATGTTAATTATGATTTTAAAACTTAATTTTGTTTTAATAATTAAAATTTCATGGCTTATTTATATATCAGCTGATATTATATAGCAGATATCACCATGCCCTGGGATGAAAGAATTAGAATGGCTTTTGAGTCTTTGATGGAAGATTAATGCAAAACAGAATGCAAACAGGGGTTAATGCTAAACCCTATACTTTCTAAAAGCCAGAATATAATTATTACTTTATTGATAAAAATTATTTAAATGCTTTCACCTTTAGAAATTTAAGCAATCGAAAATTAGTTAAGATTTTAAGCAATAAATATCGTCATATCTATAGAAAATACATCTAATAGAAATTTTGAGACAGCCTTTCTGTACAAAATAGTTTAAATATCATATAACCTGGCTTATGGGGTTGAGACAAACCCCTCAGATAAGGGGCAAGGATTGTAAGTTATGCCCAGGGGGTATTTAAGGTTTTTCTGGAAGGTATAGTTGTTTAAATTTAGAAGAGGCTTTGTCTTTCTCCCTGAAGAAGACTATGTGAATATAAAACGAAAAAAAATTAATTTAAAAAACTTTTTCCCCAAATAAGTTTTTAAAAAAAAAGTAAAGAACTCCATTAAACCAAAAATGAACAAAAATAGAATCAAATTATGTAAAAAACATACAACTACCACAAATCAGTATCAATAAATAAATATAACCTGAAACAAACAGAAATTAAAATAAGTCAAACTCAAAACAAGCAGAAATTAATATGAGTAGGGCTATAAGCCCAATGCGTTCTAAAATCTAGAATATAATTTATATTTTACTGAAAAAAAATCCAAATGAATTTAATGACAAAAATGTGTATGGTCAGTTTAATGTACAAAATAGAATCAAATAATCTACCAAGCATACAACTACCACAAATCAATATCAAAAAATAAATGAAACCCAAAACAAACAGAAATTAAAATATGTCAAACTCAAAACGAGAAGAAATTAAGGGTTCTAAACCATATGCTTTATAAAAGCTAGAATATAATTTTGTACTTTATTAAAATTTTTTTTTTAATGTTTTCACTTTTATAACATTAAGAAATCAAAAATTTATTAAGATTTTATGGAATAAATATAAGCATATGTACATTAAACTGAGAATGTATATTTTTTCAGTAAATTCATTTGAATTTTTTTCAGTTCTTTACTGAAAACGTTTGACACTAAGAGCTCAAAATCTTATTCTATGTCCAAAAAAAATGTATTCTTTATCTGTTTAATTCTTATATAGCAATGATTTAAAAAAAATTATTTTTGATGTTTTCCTATTTCTAACCTTAAAAAATCAAAAAACAAATCGGATTTTAATGAATAAATATCAGCATATGTATATTAAACTAACAATACATATTTTTTTTCAGTAAATTCATTTGAATTTTTTTCAGTAAAGAACAAATTATATTCTGGCTTTTAGAAAGCATAGGGTTTAGAACCCTATTCAGATTAAGCCTTGGTTAAATCATGTCTTGATTAAGCCTAGGCCTTAGCCTTTGAATTAAAAAAAAAAAGAATCGAAATTGAATTAAAAAAAAAATTTCAACTATGACTGGGAGAGGGGGTAATTTTCCTCAGGGAGTATGCTTGATGGAATTGGAGAATTTCCCAAGAGAAAACAACTAAACATACAGATAATAGCCTATGCAGTTAAAGTATTTGTGAAGGATAGATTGTCTTTGGACTGATCAAATTATTAATGTCTAAGCTTTTATAGACGAAAAACGCGACGAATCTAATGAACGAGCTTTGCTTATTTTTTTGCACCGTTGTAATTTAGACGAAAATGTAGCATTGCCCTTTAAAATTTTGAATGAAAATTCTTTGAATGCGGAATAAAAACACAATTGAAAAATTAAAATAAAAAAGAAAAAACTTAATACCGATTTTGACACAATTTCTTGACTAATAATAAATACATACATAGGCGGGCGTCTAGTAATAATTTAAGCTCGAATGATGACTAACTTACAATAACAATTTTTCTCATGTTAAAAATTACCTCATTAGCAGTCATGTTAAAATTACTGGGAATTACAAAGTTGAATTGGAGCTCTCAAGCAGGGAAGTAGCTACAAAACTTTATTGGGGGGGGGGGCAAGATGGATCTCCATATGACAGTGGTGGATCCAAAGGGGGGGGGGAGGGGGCACCCTCCCCCAAGCGTAGTCCAAATTAGTTTAATTTAATTAAATAACCCAAGTTTGCGTTAATTAAACTTGCTTTCAACGCTGGGTTATCGGATCAACCTATTTTGCGCCCCTTCTAAATTGTTTTTATAGGATCAACCTATTTTGACCCCCCCCCCCTCCTAAAAATCCTGGATCCGCCCCAGCCATCCGAAAAGTTAAGAGCATGGTCTATAGAATCAATTTTCTACAAATAATTGCCCGCCTGAAACAACACCACTGCTTTCAAGGTTATTTTTAGAAATATAATTAATTATGAATAAATTTTTTTTGCCATAGAATAGGATTTTGGACTCTTTATGTCAAAAATTTTCAGTAAAGAACTGAAAAAAAATTCAAATGAATTTACTGACAAAAATATGCATTGTCAGTTTAATGTACATATGCTTATATTTATTCCATAAAATCTTAATTAATTATTGATTTCTTAAGGTTATAAAAGTGAAAACATTAAAAAAAAATATGAATTAAGTACAAAATTATATTCTAGCTTTTAGAAAGCATAGGGTTTAGAACCCTACCCAGGTTAATTTCTACTCGTTTTGAGTTTGACATATTTTAATTTCTGTTTGTGTTGTGTTTCATTTTTTATTGATATTGATTTGTGGTAGTTGTATGATTGGTAGATTATTTGATTCTATTTTGTTCATTAAACTGAACATATACATTTTTTTCAATAAATTCATTTGAATTTTCTTCAGTAAAATACAAATTATATTCTAGATTTTAGAACGCATTGGGTTTAGAGTCCTACTCATATTAATTTTTGCTTGTTTTGAGTTTGACTTATTTTAATTTCTGTTTGTTTCGGGTTATAGTTATTTATTGATACTGATTTGTGGTAGTTGTATGCTTGGTAGATTATTTGATTCTAATTTTGTTCATTTTAGGTTTAATGGAGTTCCTTACTTTTTTTCAAAAACTTACTTTGTGGAAAAAGTTTTTTTAATCAATGTAAACAACAACAACAACAAAAAATAATACATTATACCCACATCGATCTTTACTATAAAAATGTCAAGCCTTCCAATCACTTTCGACTATTAAAAAGGGCACTAGGCCTTTCGATTTCCAATCCAATGAGCCCTTTTGGAAACAACAACGCTTTCTATAAAACCTTTATATGCCCCTAGGGCATACATTACAACCCTTACCCTAAGGTCTGTTAGGGTGGTTGTCATCCTCTAAGACCGATTTTTCAGAACTTTCAACTACGTTAAACAAAATGGCTATCTCTAAATTTTGATTGGATGTGTTTGGGGAAATGGTGGGCGTGAGAGGGGCGGTAGTCGCTCTCATGTCACTTTCAATTATTAAAAATGGCCCTAGCCCTTTCAATTTCCAATCAAATGAGCCCTTTTGAAGTTTATACGGCAAAACTTTCAATAAAAATCTTCTATGCCCCCAGGGAATAAATTACAACCCGTGCTCTGAGTGCTGGGGGAGGGTGTCATTCTCAAAGACCGAATTTCCAGAACTTTCTATTACGTTAAATAAAATGGGTGCATAAAAATTTTGATTGGATGTTTTTGGTGGAGTGGTGGGCGTGAGAGGGGGGTTAGTTACACTCCAATCACTTTTGACTTTTAAAAAGGGCACTATCATTCTAAATTACGAATTGAATGAACCCCTTTTGAAGTTTTACTACTACTCTATTTATAAAAACCTTATATGCCCCCAGGGCAGAGATTACAACCTTTGCCCTTGGGGCTCTGGGGGGCTCGTCATCCTTAACTACATAATTTCAACAACTGTCAACAACGTTGATTAAAATGGCGATCTCTAAACTTTGATTGATTGTTTTTGGGAACTGGTGGTCGTGAGAGGGGGGTTAATTACTCTCCACTCACTTTCGACAATTAAAAAGGGCAATTTCAATTTCCAATCAAATGAGCCCTTTTTGAAATTTCTATAACAACTTTCTATATAAACTTTATATACCCCTAGGGCATAACTTAAAATTCTTGCACTGAGGGCTCTGTGGGGGTTATCATCCTAAAAGACGTAATTTAAAGAACTTTCAACTACGTTAAACAAAATGGATATCTCATTAGTTGTGTTTGGGAAAATCGTAGGCGTGAGAAGGGCGTTAGTCACCCTTGTGTTGTCTTCCTTAGAGACCTAATTTCCATAACTTTGAACTACGTTGAATAAAATGGCTATCTAAAATATTGATTGGATGTGTTTGGAGAAAAGATGGGCGTGAGAGGGGGTTAGTTTCCCTCAAATCACATTTGACTATTAAAAAGGGCACTAGCCCTTTGAATTTCCGATCAAATGAGCCCTTTTTCAAGTTTCTACGACAAAGATTTCAATAAAAACCTTATATGCCCCAAGGGCATAACTTAAAACCCTTGCCCTGAAGATTGTGGGGGGAGTGTCCTACTCAAAGGTATATTTTCCTGAACTTTGAACTACGTGAAACAAAATGGCTATCTCAAAATATTTATTGGATGTGAGTGGGAAAATGGTGGGCGAGGAAGGTGTCTTAGTTACTTTCCAATCATTTTCGACTATTAAAAAGGGCACTAGCCATTTCAATTTCCAATTGAAATGCCCTTTTGTGAAGTTTCTACGACCACGCGTTATATAAAACCTTATATGCCCCCTGGGCATAATTTACAACCCTTTCCATGAGGGCTGTGGGGGTTGTCATCCTCGAAGACCTAATTTCCAGAACTTAAAACTATGTTGAATAAAATGGCTATCTCACAGTTTTTATCAGATGTGTTTGGGGAAAAGGTGGGCGAGAGAGGCGAGTTAGTTGCCCTCTAATCACTTTCGACTCTGAAAAAGGGCACTAACCCTTTGAATTTCCAATTGAATTAACCTTTTTTGAAGTTTCTACGACAACGCCTTCTATAAAAAACATTATATGCCCCCAGGGCATAACGTACAACCCTTGCCCTATGGCCTGTGGGGGACTGTCCTCAAAAACATAATTTCTATCTGGAAATCAACTACGCTGAACAAAATGGCTATCTAAAAATTTTGATTGAATGTGTTTCGGGACCTGGTGGGAGTGGAAGGGGTGTTAGTCGCCTTCCAACCACTTACGACTATTAAAAACGGCACAAGCTACTCCAACTTCCAATTGAATGAGCTTTTTTCGAAGTTTCTTCGATACGAAGTGCCCAACTTCTTCGATACGAAGTGCCCTGCTCTAAAGGAAAAAATTAATAAATAATACCTTGTGCCAACATCGTTCTTATATGCCCCAAATGCATAACTTAAAACCCTTGCCCTGAGGGTTGTGGGGGAGTGTCCTCCTCATTACTTAGTCCCCGTTTCTTGTCTCGTTCTCGAGTGTCCCTGTTCTTTACATAGGCAGCGCGATCGCGCTGTCTATGATTTATACAACAACCTTCTATATAAACCGTATATGCCCCCAGGGCATAACTTACATCCCTTAAACTGAGGGCTCCGAGGGGGTTATCCTCCTAAAAGACCTAATTTCCAGAACGTTCAACTACATTGAACAAAATGGATATCTCAAAATTTTGATTGGATGTGTTTGGGAAAATGGTGGGCGTAAGAAGGGCGTTAGTCGCTATCCAATCACTTTGAACTATTAAAAAGGCACTAGCCCTTTCAATTTCCAGTTGAATGAGCCCCTTTAAAGTTTTTACGTCAACGCTATCAGGAAGAACTTTTTATGTTGTCTTCCTTAGAGACCTAATGTCCATAACTTTGAACTACGTTGAATAAAATGGCTATCTAAAATATTGATTGGATGTGTTTGGAGAAAAGATGGGCGTGAGAGGGGGTTAGTTTCCCTCAAATCACATTTGACTATTAAAAAGGGCACTAGCCCTTTGAATTTCCGATCAAATGAGCCCTTTTACAAGTTTCTACGACAAATATTTCAATAAAAACCTCATACGCCCCAGGGCATAACTTAGAAACCGTACCCCGAAGACGGTAGGGGGGAGTGTCCTGCTCAAAGGTATAATTTCATGAACTTTGAACTACGTGGAACAAAATGACTGTCTCAAAATGCTTGATTGGATGTGTTTGGGGACATGGTGAGCGTGGAAGGGGTCTTAGTTACTTTCCAATAATTTTCGACTATTAAAAAGGGCACTAGCCATTTCAATTTTCAATTGAAATGCCCTTTTGTGAAGTTTCTACGACAACGCGTTATATAAAACCTTATATGCCTCCTGGGCATTATTTACAACCCTTTCCATGAGGGCTGTGGGGGTTGTCATCCTCGAAGACCTAATTTCCAGAACTTAAAACTACGTTGAATAAAATGGCTATCTCAAAGTTTTGATCAGATGTGTTTGGGGCTCACAGCTATATAATAATCATTTGCTTAGAAGATACGAGAACGGAGAGCTAATTTCACAAACGTAATAAGTCCACCCGAGGGTCGGCCTCTATTGTTCAGCTGTCTAGCGGGTACACAATAAGTTTTCATATCCTCAAGCTCAAGTATGTTCACACCATGTTTAGTAAAAAAAAATGTTCCTGGAGACAAATCACACTAAACTCAGAACGGAGGCTTTTCAGAACTGGAAGTTTATTAATAAAAGAGACGTTTATATTTTACAATAAAATAGTTAGTGATGAGGTAATTATTTAGAGGGTTTAAAGTTTTTTGGGCACTTCACTCTATATCAAGTATGACCCTGCTTCTTTCCATCAACGCAAAAGGCTGCCTTCTGACACGGGGTATCGGACGTAGATTTTGTGATCGGCGGAGCAGCATTTGGAACATAATGAACTGTTCTTACAATCTGCGTCTAGGTGACCGATTGCGTGGTAATTAAAGCAGCGCCGAGGTAAGAACACGAACTCTTCAGCTGGGAGGCGTTCATATCCGATTTTCACTGAAACTTTGAGAAAGGTATCGATGTCATTTCGTGTCGGAAAGTAGACTTTAAATGTTTGAGACTTGTCATATTGTAGGGTTTCATTACACTTAGGGATTAGCTGTTTAAGAAACTGTTCGTCTAGATCCTCCGGCACTCGCTTGATCGCAGCTAAAAAAGCAGGTTCCTTGAGGGAGACGTTGAGCGACGGTTTTGCACGTTTAGCTGCATCCACTATCCGGCTCGCGGTTTTCTTGGAACAAACCACAAGTTTCCACTTGGTATTAGAGTGGCGTAACTCGGCTATATCGCTGTCTGGACATGTGCACAGTTTGTCGATAAATGCTTCGCGTTCGCTCGGGCATTTTAAGTCTGTTGTAGGGTCTTTTAGTATCATAGAGTAAAGCGGCCTCGGGGGTGCGGTTTGGGACGATTGAGATTTATCTGGCAGGGTGATTGTAGAGCGGCTAGTATTTAGCATAAATCCATTCAATTTTTTGGAGAGTTCGTTTACTTTGGACACCACTGTAGCATGAACTGCCTCACCGATGGCAGGTACTTCACACGGACTAAATATAACAAATTTCGGGATCGGGACATTTTGCTTTGCCGCAGAAACTAGCGACTTGCACATGTCAGTAATGTTGTCCTCATCTTTGGCATACGAAACCATCTGGCTTTGAATGTCCCAACTCGCTGTGAAAGGTCTTTATAGCTTGTATGATTGTACCATGTTCGAAATAGTTTACTGCACTTTTCACAATCTGATCGAATTTCATCCCTTCAGTGAGTGATCTGCTCAAAAAGTTCAGAACTAAGTTGAGTACCAGCTTTTCAGTCATCACTTTCACACAAAAACAGCCGATGTCCACTGAATCACACAATACTAGGAACAAGGGAAGCGTCGGGACCCGCTCACCAATTTCCCGCAATTTAAGGGTAACTAAATGCCGGCAGGTACAAACGACACTTGCGACAGGAACCCTCCCCTCTTTTTTTTATTGCCTAATATATGTTATCAGTATCTCTGCTATGCACAAATAGTACAATCCTCTAAGGTAATTTAATCTTTCTGTCTGAATCTCAGTACTTACTAAGTCACTAAATCCCAAGGGAATTAAAATTCAAGCAGCAAAGCTGTCAATAGCAAGTAAATAAAATAAGCCGATTATAAATCTCTGTAGGGAATCGCACAGGTTGATACTTACTTTATTGAAAGGTTAATATCCAGAAACAAGGTGTTACCACAACGAACTCTCAATCAAGACTGATAGCACAGACATGGAGAGGGGGTTTTATATCATATGTAAAGAACACTATTTTATGACTTAAAATTGGTGCTTGGAATGTTACGACTCTGAAAAATAGCGTCAAACTGACTGGACGGGTTTTTGTTATTTAGATATTCCTCAATTTTTGGAGAGATATTTAACAGTAGTAGACTAGAAATGTCTGGGAGGTTTATATTTAGTTCTTTATATAGACAAGACGGTTTTTATAGACAAGCTGTAGACATTATGATGAGTTGGAGAACTAGATGCATTCTAAAGATAAAAGAAGATAATCAACAGGTAAATGGTGGTAGAACTGCAAATAACTTATGCTCCCAATGAGTCAATCAATGGGGACAAGAAAGGGGCTGGGGATCAATATGTACGAGTTTCAAGAAGCAGTGTTAAAAGTTTCTAATAGAAATATACTTTCTGGGCTAGGTTACAGCCCGGGTAGGAACAAATAGGAGTAGGCTGAACTTTGCTTTAGAACCTTTTGAGGAAAGGTAGAGACAACTTAATTCTTACCATTAGCCAAGTGATTACCAATACGGTTTTCACATAAAGGCTGTTATACAACTTAACGTGAATTTCTCATAATGAAAATTTTACAGATTATATATTAATTAATCATGGATCGGCTTTTCAACGAGAAAAAAATGTTTGTATTGTTTAACACGAATGTTTTGAAACAAATACAAGAGTGTGACAGCTAGCAACCCTAAACAAGACGTCCCAGATTAGGTAAATATTTATAAAAGTGACTTAAAACCTTCGGGGAACCCCTGATTTTGATGCTTGCAGTTAAAAAAAAACACTGACTTTAGCTATAAACTTATTCAGTTGCTAAAGTATACCAAAAAAATTATTGACCTTCAAATGGCAATGCAGGGGAAATTCGGACATTATGCGCTGGAATGAGTAAATACCCAGCAAAGAAGTCTGGGACGGGTAGATGTTGTACATGACGTACTAAAAAAGCCAAGGTTTAAGACGGGAGAGATTGCTTCAGTGGAGGAGAGAATATCTAAAGAAGTTGGATGCAGTATCTATTCTAATTGAATTAACTTCAAGATGATGAAAAGTTGTCCTGGGCTCAGAACCTTCCAATTCAGCTCCGGAAAAAAGAGAACCCTGAGCAAAAAATTTAACATATCCTCGCTTTTACCTTAGTCTCTGTTATTCCACCCCCCATTTTTCCCCCCCCCCCGATTATTTCTCCACTTTGTGATACCTGTTTGGACATGAGGCGTCAACATTATAACATTTAAACTCTTCAGAAAAGATCGATGGCAGTCGGACATAATGCAAAGTAAACTGCAGTTTAACTACTAGCTCGGCAACATGGTCCTGATCAATGATAAAAAAAAAACAAGTTTTTTAAACTGAAAGTAAGGAGCGACATTAAAACTTAAAACGAACAGAAATTATTCCGTATATGAAAGGGGCTGTCCCCTCCTCAACGCCTCGCTCTTTACGCTAAAGTTTGACTCTGTCTCACAACTTTATTTTTTAAAACAATAAAAAACTTTAGCGTAAAGAGCGAGGCGTTGAGGAGGGGACAGCCCCTTTCATATACGGAATAATTTCTGTTCGTTTTAAGTTTTAATGTCGCTCCTTACTTTCAGTTTAAAAAACTTGTTTTTTTTATTTAATTTCTGATCGTTTTTTAGTTAATGCAGGGGATGTTTCCCCCCTCTTTAAAAAATCGAGTAAATTTTCTCAGGCTCGTAGCCTTTGATGAATAATATTAAACTTAATAAAATTTATATATTTAGAATCAGCATTATAAGCCCATTCTTTTGATAATTTTATTGACATCACAATTCCGTTTTTAAAAGTTTCGATTACTATTGAGCCGTATCGCTTGTTTTTTTATTGTTTTTTTATTACGTATATGTTATTACGTATATGAGGGGGTTCTCCCCTTAGTCAATACCACACTCTTTACGTTAAAAGTTAAAAAAGATTTTGATTCACAAACCCCTGAAACACAACGGCCGTTTAATTAGAATAGATAGCTATTTTTAAACCACTAAAAAAAAACTGTCGCGTAACGAGCGCGTTATTGACTTGGGGGAGAACCCCCTCACATACGTTATAATTTCTCTTCGTTTTAAGTTCTAATATTCCTTCTTACATTTCAGTTGAAAAAACTTGTTTTTTTTTATTTAATTTCTGATCTTTTTTTAAATAATTCTTTTAAATTCGGCGCCCCCGTAATAGAAATTGCCCGTCCCCCCCATAAAACTCCTCCACGTAAATTGTAACCATATTATCCCCCGCGTAGAGCCCCCCCCCCCCCTCCAGAAACAATCCTTCCTGAAAATGGTTGTATACTTCCCAATAACCAATAAATAATGCTGGCAAGTCCGGCGCCCCCTTCTTGGCAATTTTCCTTCCCCCATGACAAATTCCTTCATGAACAGAACCTCCAACATAACCACCAACCCACCCTTACCAACCCCGAACCCCAAAAAAAACCTCCTGAAAAAATCTGTATACTTACCAAAAAACAAAAATATATTTTAACATTTGGTAAAGTTCATAACTTTTAGCCCTCCCTCTGGGAACTTCGGGGGATTAAGTCATTCTAAAAGACATATTTATCATATTTTAGACCATGCTGAACAAAATGGCTATCTCAAAATTTTGATCGGGTGACTTTGATAAAAAAATAAGCATGGGAAGGGGCCTAGTTGTCCTTCATTCTTTTTGGTCACTTAAAAAGGACTCTAGAACGTTTAATTTCCATTCAAACGAGCCCTGTCACGATATTCTAGGACTAATTGATTGAGGCTATCACTAATGGGAAAAAAAACAAAACAAAAAAAACAAATAAACACGCATCCGTGATCTTTCTTCTGGTCAAAAATTCAAACTTCCACTTCTTTGAAGATAGGTGCTTGCAAACTCTATAGTAGTGTTCTCTGATACACCGGATCTGGTGGTGTGAATTTTATTAAGGTTCTATAATTTTTAAGTGGTCTATCCTCCCTTTTTTTAAAATCAGCCCAATTTTTTCAGGCGCGTAACTTTTGATGGGTAGCACTAAACTTGATGAAAATTATATATTTGAAGTCAAGCATTAAAATCTGATTCTTTTGATATATCTATTGGTATCAAAAACCCGTTTTCTAGAGTTTCGGTTACCATTGAGCCGGGTCGCTCCTTACTTACAGTTCGTTACCACGAACTGTTTGATAAGGGTAAAGATTTTTTTGCGGCTACGTTCAAAATCTCAGTGAGTACATTTTGAAAAAGAGCTGCACAAAAAGAGCCATAGAACCTAAATCTTACGAGTCTTCAGTATATTAAATATATTTAATTTCAATTATTGTACAAAGTTCAAGGGCAATGAAGAACGAAGTTACAATCCTGGTTAGATTTACTCTTAAATCGTAGAGTTAGTTTTGGTAATTTTAGGGTGATTTTGTTTTTCAGTAAGCAAGTACCTAGACTTAGCTTTGCTTCTAAAGCGTAAAGGTAATTTTGGTAATTCTATGGTAATTTTGATTGTAAGTAAGCTAACGCCTAGACTTAGATTTACGCTAAAAGTAAAGGGTTTGCATACCTGATCACCGTGACTATTAATCACTATTTTGGGTTCTGTGGGTAATTTAAAATCCCAAATCCGAATTCGATGGTCGGAAGTAACTGCAGCGACAACATCTTGGGCTAATGGATGAAATTTGACTAGAGAGATTTTTCCATCAGAAGAATGGCTTTCTATAATTAAATCTGGTATGTTTGAAGAATCAGTTAAACCCATTTCTGGAATGTTCCAAATTCTTAGTCGACTATCTTCACACGCTGAAAGAAGAAAGAGGTGAAAAGGCAAACAAAGAAGCAAGAAAAAAAAACTGCGTCGACTCAGGTTTCTGTAAAGCACTTAGTTCTCGCGTACACGTGTGATGTGTGCCAGTAAATTGAATACGCATGCCTAGTTTGGGGACCAAAAGTGCATAATATACACTACCTAAACGATGAAATTAAAAACAGTGAAAAAAACTACTATCAATAACTTACTGCAGCACCAATCTACCTGAGGCAAAAAAGGGCTTTAAAATCATTCTAGGAACCAAGCATGTCACTTACGAATCTGCCATAGCAGTTTTACGAATTCCAGCACTTAAAGAACACAAGTGCCATCAGATGTGTAAATTTGGACACTCCGTGCTCTTGAGTGATAAACACCAGTCCCTAAAACCACCCACCTCTACAGTCAACATAAATGCACGCCACAAGAACAAACTTGAATCAGTGTACTGCAGGAAAAATTGTTTCACTAGCTCAATCGTTCCATTTTTTTCAAGTGTGATAAATCGTACTTAGTTTTTACTACGTTGTAAAAGGTAGCGTAAACTAGTTGCAACACAAGCCGTAACTACAATATCTATTTTTATTAAATGAATCTTGATTCTAAAAATTTCGATACGATGCCTCTGTTTTAAATGGGCTGTTTTCATAATTTAGAAGCCCTATCTCGAGGGCTGCAATTATAATATCACCCCCAGAAAGCAATCATTTGGATCTTTCGACCAATCCGATCGAAACTATCGTCTAAAAGTTTGATATAATGCCATATGGGGTTGTGGGGACCTATAGGGCGTGGAAGGGGTCGTAGTTGGCCCAGTGATCAATTTCGACCCTTACTTAAAAAGGACACTAAAACTTTTAATTTCTGGTCAAATGAGCCTTCCCAAAATTTCTACAATCAACCGATTTCTACGATGAAACCAGAAAAACAAAAGAATACATGTGATGCATCACTCTTTACTAAGTCAACACTATTGCCTTGAATAAAGCTATTACAATAACTAAAACAAACTAAAAAATAACCACATTACTCAGCTGCAGAATGAAGCTATTCTTGGAGCTTCCAGATATTATTTTGCTTATCTGTGAGATAATGAAAATGTCAGTTTTAAGGAACAACAATTTGTTTGTTTTGTAGACTCTCAAAAAGTGGAGGAATATCCTGACAATTAACTAAAACCTCATCCAGGAGCTGGCGCATAAACCCGTGTATAGATACGAACTGAGTACAAAGAGTCGTCAATATTCCTGTGATACTGTATCTCCATCTGGACATACCAGGAGCACATCTTCTCACCTCCGATGTAGGCTACTCAATCACATTTCCTTTTCTTCTCTTATAAATTTTTCTAAATGGTAAGTGGCCCTAACCGTTTTGAAACTTTTTATGAATTTCCAAAAGGATAGATTTTTCTCCGAAAGGACGGATCATGTTTTTAGCGTGAGACTCCTCCCAAACTGACAAACAAACCTTTCTGTTGGCATGAACTGATACATAGTTAACATTATTACTGTGACATTTTATCTCCACCTTGACGCACAAGGGCACATTTTATCTTTTTACTACAAACGTACTTGATAACATATTTGTTGTTCCCATGTAAATTTTTCTAGATGGCAGATATGTCCAACGTTTTTGGGTCTAATCATATGTTGGCATACTTAATGTAATTATTTTATAATTTTCAATAGTTTATTCTAAAAAATTTCAAATCTAAAATAAACAAGTATTATAATGAATATTAAAAACAGTTTACACAACATAAATATGTTTTTTTAACGATATTGTTATTTTTTTAGACAGAGGGAATATTTATTTAAAACGAATAGAAAAAAATGGCTTGACCTTCTCACAACAACCCATATATTAATTCAGAACATAGTTTAGATTTTTTTAGTCAGTTTAATATTAAGTTTTCGCTTTACGTCTAGTTATTGTCTCATTAGACTATAAGAATAGAATATAATCCTAACCAATAGCAATCCTAGAATTATCAAACGGATCCCAAGCTAAGTCCATAGCTTTGTAACCCGAAACTAAGGCCGAAACAACACCACTGCCAATTTTGCCAGTGTTTTCAAGATTAAATATATCTACTCTACCACCTGGCCCCAAAAGTGGAATGGCAATTCTTCGGGCGTTCACTTGAATACCATCACATTCAGCAGGCAAAGATTCGTCAAATCCTTTGATGTTTTTAATATGCTTTTCGCGTAGAACTTCACCTTTCAAATTTGTGTGCTTCGACGAAAGAGCTAAAAAGAACAAAATATTTCAGCATCAGTGAATGACGTAAAACATAAAACTTTTTCTCTTTTAATGAGATATAGTGTTAACTTAAACACTGCACCATTAAAAAATTAACGACTTCAAAAAGACAAATAAATTCAACAAATTGTTATCTATTCAAAAAGGTGCAAATGGTCTAAAGTAGAAAAAGAAAATGGAAGATGGAAGTAAAAGTGAAAAGGGGGGTTATGATCCTTGAACAGAAGTACATTACAATCAATCTTTGTAAAATGAGACGTTGTTTTCAATTGAATTTTGATGAAAGGGGTGGGAGAGGGAACCGATCTTCAAAATAAAATAAAAAGCTCTAAATTAAAACCAGTGCCAAAGCTAAGAAGTACTCTTTGCTTGTGCCACTGTAACAGCCGCAACGTAAAAAGCCCTTGCTGGTTGCCCGTGAATGGCAAGCAAAATAGAGACAATATTGAAAACTTGGCAGAAAGAAAAGAAGCATAAAAATCGCTTTAAATAAAGTAATTTAGTTTCTAGTAATACGAAATTTATGGTTTATCTTTTTTCAATTTTGTTGAGTAAATTTGTCAGGTAAAGAGCTTAACTTTATGACCAAGATTCTTGTAAAGATCTCGGCTATAGATATTAAACGTGGACTTTACAAGGAGATTTCTATATAATTCTCCTGCTTTTAATCTTTTTATCCGACCTTTAATCATAAATGGGAAATTTAATGGAAAAATAATAATTGTAATAATTAGTAAAATAATAAAATTTAAATTAAAAAAAAAAGAGGCAAAAATTGTAATTGATAAGTTAAGCACAGAAAATGGTAAAAAAAAATCCTAAAATAAATGTTTGATAAATATAAATACATCAAATGGGGTTAATTTTTATTCTTATTCTACATAGTAAAGTTCGTTATACGTTAAGTTAAAAGTTACTCAGATGCTAAGAATATAATAACATCAGCATAAATTCAGTAAGAGGATAGAAATGCCCCCAAAAAGGGGATCAATCTTGATGAAAATTAAACCATTAATCAAATTTCAATAAACCAATTCAACCTGTTCGAAAATACTCTAGTGGTGGTTTCAAGCCCTTATTTAGAAGAATACGTAATTTCTTATTGAAGAAATATTATATGGACAGGTTCCTTCTTATTGCACAAATCATTGATTACAAATAAAACACTGCATTCATATGGTAACTTCCTCCCCTTTCTATATGAAAAACAGATCAAAATTATAACCTGAAAAGTCATTTGGGGTATTTCTGTCCTAACCTCCTAATTCTGTTAAGAGTTGCAGATTTGTAGAGACGGCTTTCATTTCCGAAGCATTCTTATGCAAAAGATACACTTCTGAATAAAGGGTAGGAGGTTGAGAGGCGGCAGTCTTCCTCACTTAGGATAACCCTGAATGATGTTAAACGGACATAAATTAAATTAAAACGAGGTTCTTGCTAAAAAAAGCAAACGTTAAAATTTGAAACATACAGACTTAATCTCTATGTATAAGAAGCTACCATCTCTTCATTCTCTCTCCTCTTTACGTTACGAATTAGTATTAAGAGCGGATAAGAGGGGGGGAGCCGTGGGGCAAGTACAGGATGATCCTGTTTTATGTTGTTTTTTTTTTGTTGTTGTTGATGTTACTAACTAGAACTGTACTGAGTATCAAGTACAGGAAGATAAGTCTGCGAACCAAGATTATAATATTGGAAGCTGAAGTGATGACAGTTGCCAAGCGTGGTCCTCAAAGGTTAGCGCTCCAAAAGACGGAGGAGGATTTATTAGATGTTTTCCAGAGAAATTGTCTTTGGATTGTTTTGGGTACCCGTCTGACTGACCGTATTTCAAACAGTAGGCTGTATGAAAAATCATAGTTCTATCCCGCTTTCTAGGGCTATACTGAGAGAAATGTTGAGATAAACAGGAAAGCAGTTTCATGCTATTCTCCTTAAAAAAAATATACACCCTATAAATAATGACCTTTAGATACCAAATTTAAATACGGTTAAACTGCTTGGTGTGCAGTTGGACAATGACCTTAAATGGAAGTCCCATATTTCCCACCTATTTAAATCTGGTAGTTTTCTCCTTAAATATTTCTCCCTTCTCAAACGGTTTTCCATATCGATCCATAACCTTAAAGTAATTTACTGTTCTTATATGAGACCCTGTCTTGTACATGCCTGTCCTATCTGGTACCCTGGAATGACCAAAGACCAATGTTCTAAAATTGAAAGTATTCAAAAAAGAGCAATAAAAAATATACTGGGGACGTCCTATACTACATACGATGAAAGTTTAGCTTGACTTGAACTTACTAAATTGGAATCACGACATCACATCCTTACTCTGAACTTTGGTCACAAGTGCCTTAGTTCTGACTATCATCGATGTTTCGTACCCTTTTGTAACCTATTTGGTTTCCCATTTTAATATTTGATTTAGAACTTTTTGTTTTATGTATATCCCCTAACACCTGTTTTATCATTGTAATTGTTCTGACGTGCTTATGCTAGCTTTTGTGCTATTTTAGCCAATAAATCGTATTTTATGAGCAGGATGATTAGGGCAGAAAATTTTCCTTAAAAAATGTTGATTTCTTTTGGTATAAAGGACAACAACCTTCTTCAGGTGTCGGCGAGGACAACTTAAATATTTCAAAAAAGAACCCCCTCTAAATGATGACCAGTGAAAAAAAAGACCAGTGAAACCTCCAAAGGTTTCACTGGTGTCAAACGGAATTTTTTCGGAAAATAACTATCGAAAGTCCTTATAACTCAGCTAAATATCAACCACCCAGCCAACCCCCCAAAAAAAATCGAGGACGCACCTTACAAGCAAAAAGGTCCGAAAAGATATGCATTAATTAAAAAAGCCGGTCAGTGAAAAAAAAAAGAAACTTAGTCAAAGCTCTTATGGATTTTTCGACAACAGTGCCGACCCATCCCACCTTCAGAGAGAAACGAGGGGTGATTCAAAATGAAACCCTCTATAAAGTATTACTCTTTAAACATCTCACAACGAAAAGAAGCGAGCTAGTTAATTAGCTATCTATTTCCCCTAATTTGAAGTTTCCTTAAGCTGATATTGGTAATTTTTAAGAAAACAAAACTACCCCCTCAAGAGTAAATGTGTTCCTTATATATATAATATAACAATTTGTATTTAAATAAAGAAAAAAAAAAAAAAAAAACTTGCAAGTGCGGAAGTTAAAAACACGACTTCCAACCAACAAGGCAGACACACCCCAAAAATTTTTCAAAATATTAATATATATTTTTTTTAAATTTTAGCTTTCTCGGTAAATCTTTGCTATATATTAAGTTTATTTCCATCTGTTATAGATAAAATAATAAGAGGATTGGAGAAGCTTTAAAATGTTGGCTAACAAAATATGTGTTATTCACAAATCCTCCCCATTCCAGGAAAAGTTCTGCAATACCCTCCCCTGGAATTGACCCAGCGTGCAACTATGAAGACTGGACTCCATCCATTAATACCCTTTAATGAGCCCTTTGAATACATTCTTCCTAATAAAATTTACTTCTTCTTTTTTTTACAAAGGAACATTTTAACACTATTTATTAAAAAAGATCGAAATTGGGCAACCAGAAAACTTCAAGAACCATCAGGATAAACGCCATAGAAACACAAGGACGGGACCCAAAAGCGCATTCAGGATTTTTTCGCAGGGGGGGGGGGTAGCAAATAAAACTTATAAATATAAAAAAAATTTTAAATAAATTTTTGTTACTTTTTTACGATTCGAGAAAATATCTTGGGGAGAGGAGAGAGTGCGTTAAACTCCTTAGCCCCTCCCCCCAGATTCGGCCTTGACGGGATGAATAACAAAACAACTTCTGGCTATTTTTTAAATTAGTGTTCAGATTTTTACTGTAGTGCGTTTTGGAGTACTGGTAAGAGTGTTGTCTTAAAGGACTTTAAAATCAGACATTTAAACTTCTTGTACTTACTTCTTCATATGCAAGGGTTAGTTTTTCTTCGTTTCAATTATTTCTCATTTTTTCTTTCGCCATTTCTTTGGGTTGACAAACTATTTATTTACCAGACCTTTTCACCTTTAGAATCAAGCATAGGTCAAACGGTACTAGACCTTGTCAAATACAAAGTAGTTCAGCAGAGGAATTTAAACGTTCCATAGTTTTGAACATAAGCTTTAGGATGTCAACTAAATAAAAAAAATCAACTGAAAGCAAGGAGCAACATTTTAATCTTAAAACGACAGAAAATTATAGCGTATGTGAGAGGGGTTGTCCCCTCCTCAATTTCTCACACTTCAAGCTAAAGTTTTTAGGTACTTTAAAAAAAAGCTTCTTATCGTTCTAATACCTTTGTGTTTTAGGAGTCGTTCTTGAAAAATTGGGACAAAAGATCAAACTTTAGCGTATAGAGCGAGGTATTGATGAGGAGGCAACCCCCCACATATACGATATAATTTCTGTTTGTTTTAATGTTGCTCCTTACTCGGGTCCAAAAATTGTTTTTTATATTTAGTTCCAATCGTTTTTTTTAAATAGCACCGGGAAATCCATCTCCCCCTCCACGGAAAAATCCTCTAGACAATTCAATCCCGGTGAAAATTTACCTCAAACAATTATCATTAACATCTCCACGTGTTAAATTGAGTTGACAAAGAGAAAGTAAGACAAATACAAAGAATTTCGTATAGGAAATCTGAGAAATTCCCCCAGTGTCCATTTTCCCCTGAGAAGTTCATCCCCCGGAAACTTCCATCCCCATGTGAAACTATCACCCGCAGAAAATTCACCCTGCTCCCTAACCGAAAAATGTATGCATACTTTCGAATAACAAACACTATGCGTAAACAAAAGACAAATTTCATAGCTTAAAGACATTTTCCCAGGGGCTGTGGGGGGTCATATTATTTCCAAAGGGACCATTCAACTATGTTGAACAATATGGTTATCTTAAAATATTGACATAACGACTTTGACGAAAAAAGAGGAGTGGAAGGGGGTTTAGCTACCTTCCAATCTTTTTGGTTACTTGAAAAGAGCAGTAGAACTTATAATTTCAATTTAAAGGAGCCTCTCCTGATATTTTAGGACCAATGTTTCGATAAGATAAAATTTGGAAAAAAAAAATAAATACGCATCCGTAATCTTCTTTTGGCAAAACATTTAAAATTCCGCATTTTTGAAGATGCGAGCTTGAAAAGTAGGACTCTTTGATACACTGAATCTGATGGTATTTTTTTCATTAAGACTCCTTGACTTTTAGGTGATCTTTCCCCCTTTTTTCGAAAACCAGAAAAATTTTCTCAAGCTTGTAGCCTTTGATCAGTACAACTAAACTTAATGAACCTTATATATTTGGAATCAGCATAATAAGCCAACTCTTTTTATACATCTATTGATATCAAAATTCCGTGTGTTATAAGTTTCGCTTACTATTGAGCCGCGTCACTCCTTACTTACAGTTTGTTACCACGACCTGTTTAATTGAATTGTTGTTTGATAAGTTGTAGCTTCTCTATATTTTCCCTGAATATCTGTATATTTGTTCTAAAATATAAAGTGCTAAATTTCCACAATATTTTCAGATTAGGATTTTCACATAGGGGCCAAAGGTTTCAGAAAAAAAAAAATATTTGAACTTTTGTATTTATTAGTAGTCAAAAGAATTTCTTTTTGGATGTAGACCCTAAATAACAAGATTTTATTAATTGTAGCATCACCACTTAGAGAAAGATTCGCCATGGTCAACCCATGTATATTTTCTGGACATTTCCAAGAATTTTTTATACCACAAACTGTTTTTTAAGTCAATAACGGTTACAAATTCATAATAAAAAAAAATCCCCTCCAATTATTAGAAAAAAACTACATTAATTTAGCAAAAAATCGTCATTTTGAAGTCAATTGAAGAAACATTCCAATTAGACCTACATATTTCTAAATTCATTGATTTTTTTTCTTTCAAATATCAAGAAATACCTACAGAAATTCTTATAGAATTTTTGTAGAAGCCCAGCAATTCATTAGAAACCCAGTTTTTGAATATCTTCAAACACTAAAAAAAGAAGAGCTTTCATAGCACAATCCTAAATGTTTTAATACCCTAGAATACATTCTGATAATCAATTGAGTCTTCATAATGATTAGGTTTCTTGTATATTTTCTGCCATTTAGCCGATTAAACAATTGAAACATCTTTGAAGGTTCTTTTCACAATTTTTATAAGTGTTTTTCTATATTGTTCAACTGAGTGCAGTAAGTCATCTTTCCGCGTCTAAAGGCCTCTTCGTATTTCGCTTTTGGCCAAATTTGGGAAGGATCCTGACAAAAAAGAAGAAAAAAGGAGGAGGGAAAACTTGGATTCAGACAGATGACCAGAATAAACTATTTTACAAAGCAAAGCAATGTACAACAAACTGACATCAAATCGTAAATACTGCAAATACCTATGAAATGACTTGTAAGTCGCTAGATATACTAAACACAGCTAAACATAACATGATTGTCACAAAAATTCACCTCTAATAAAATATTATAGGTACAATATTCGAGTAGAATAAAAATTTGGGTGTTGCCTTTAGACGAAACTTTGGGTCTCAGCTCTCTGAGATGCTTTATGCTTTAACATGTCCCGGGAAGATTTTTTTAACAAAAAACAGCCTCTCGGTTATTTTTTCTGTTCTTTTGTGTTCCAAGCAAAAGGTTTGCCTGGTTAGATTTCCCTTGGGGGGAGGGGGAGAGTTTCATTTTCATCACATATATTTTTAAAATAGCTTTTTGAAAAATGACTTTTGTCTCTTATTTCAAATTTTAAAAGAACGACGAGCCTCCTCAGCTAAATTTTCGTGAATTAATGCCGTTGAGGTGTAGAAGAAAGTTTCTCTGCATCGATTCTGACGTTATGAATTTTCATTAAAGAAAACAATCTTCTCTCGGATTTTTAAATCTTTTTAAAACTTGAATAATGAAAAAAAAATCTTTCTGCATTTAAAAATAATTATATTAACATCAGTGCTACCATAATATAACGGTTGGCGCTAGATAATATTTTTTAAAAGGAAAACTTTCCCGATAAATGAAGTTTCTCCGCTTGACGGACAAGAGGTTTGTCCATAAATGACGTTTAATTTTCAATCCACTGGCTGAAAATTAACGAGTTTCTCGGTTATATTTTTTTTAATTATATATATTTTTCGTTCATTTTGTCAAGCGTCATACATAGCCAGTTTGGTATTAGAATGTATTTACTGACAAAGGGAGAAATGACTTGAATCCTTTTTCATTTTTGATCTTTTTTGTTTGATTACATTTTTACTCCTGCTCTATAGCAGGTATCTATGTCGGAAGTCAATCACTCCTCATGAATTGGATATAGAATTGATGGCTAAAAGCTACAAAAGTCTGTTGTAGATTAAACAGAAGATAGATATGGGACAGTACTGGGACAGATATATGGGAAAGATATGGATAATACTACCTACAAAACAGGGAGGTACAGACATGTCCACCACAAGCAGTGCCTACAATAACTAGCTTATAATTACTGTTTCGATTTTCAAAAAGTGAATGACTCGTGAGTAGTAACCCCTCAGGAGGTTCCACGAGAACACAGGTGCTGCCATCTACAATAGAGTCTAACGCCGACGGGCTATAATTTATTCAAGGATTATCGATCCACGAACGGGTCAATGACCCCTTTTTTCAAGGTCGATTTATTTGTTGTTTTCAAGTGTATTGACTCCGGAGTGACGTTTGCCCATGCGCATTAACGGTGGGGAATGTATTTGTCTATGATTTGAGGGGGAAAGTGAATTTCCGAGAACTGGATTTAAATAATCACTAGGGGGAATGTATTGATCCAGGACTCTACTAGGATGGTGTCAAGGTCGATTTATTTGTTGTTTCCATGTGTAATGACACTGGGGGTGATTTACATAATAACTAGGGGGAATGTATTGATCTAGGGGATTTTATTTGTTGTTGTTGTTCGTCCTGGTGTAATGACACTGGGGGTGATTTACATAATCGATAGGGAATGTATTGATCTAGGGGATTTTATTTGTTGTTGTTGTTCGTCCAGGTGTAATGACACTGGGGGTGATTTACATAATCGCTAGGGGGAATGTATTGATCTAGGGGAGTGAATTTCCGAGAACTTGATTTAGATAATCGAGGGGACTGTATTGATCGACTCGAGGTGAATTTATTTGTTGTTGTTGTTCGTCTAAGTGTATTGACTCCGGAGTGAAGTTTGCACATGCGCATTAACGGCGGGGAATGTGTTGATCTAGGTCTCGACTAGGACAAGTGAATTTCCGAGAACTTGATTTATATAATCGCTGGGGAGAATGTTTTGATTCGATAACGGGAAACAGGAAGTACATACCTCCTTCTAAGCCAATCAGAGAGTCAGTTACATCTCATTCTAAGCCAATCAGAGAGTCGATTACATAAGGTTTACCATTACATAGCAAATTAGTCCTTTTGATTTCGTATATAACCGACATGCGTTGTGATTAAATATTCAGAAACTTACAAAACACAAAGGATAGAGCAATGGAATATATTGATGAGCTAGAAGCCTTGGCTACAGCGATTTACAATGTGAGTTCTGTTTAGTAAATTTTCAAGTTTTATTTTCAAATAGAATCATTTTACACAGTAACCCCTCCAGTAAATTCAAATTCCGGTAACACCCCCGCACACACACACACAAAATACAAACTCCACTATATATTGTTTATACTCGCTAGAAAGCTTAAAATATGTACTTTTTTACCTTGTAAACCTAACCTCCCCCCTCCACACCCCTCTCAGTTTATTACTTTAATTCTTCCATTGGAAATAATTCTGTTTTTGATAAATTTATTCTTTCTGTAAGCCTATCCAATTACATCGCAATTTATCCTTGAGATTTCGTATATAACGGACATGCGTTGTGATTAAACATTCAGAAAGTTCCAAGACACAATGGATAGAGCAATGAAATATATTAATGAGCTAGAAGCCTTGGCTACAGCGATTTACAATGTGAGTTCTGTTTAGTAAATGTTCATACTTTATTTTAAACTAGAATCATTTTAAATAGTCGCCCCTCCAATGAATTCAAATTCAGGTACCCCCCCCACACACTCACACAATACACCCTCCCCGCTATATTTTTTATACTAGGTAGATTACTTAAACTACGCTGTATTGGACCTTGTAAACAGCCCATCCCCCCTCCCTCCCCCGCTCCGGTTCTGACTTTAATTATTCCATTGGAAATAATTCTGTTTTTGATAAATTTTTTATTTCTGTAAGCCTATCCCATTACATCACAATTTATCCTTGAGATTTGGTATATAATGGACATGCGTTGTGATTAAACATTCAGAAA
>NC_142801.1:31887748-31975300 GCF_049724085.1 Artemia sp. Qi Xiang Cuo | reverse complement strand
GGGGGGTGATGAGACATAGGGAGAGCCTTCTATCGTAGTGTTATTTTCAAATGTTATTTTCAAATGAGTAGATGCATAACAGTGATGATGGATTGAGCTGCATCCCATTTTCTGAGCCAGAGCTTAAAATACAATGCCTTATTAACTACACCCTTGAAAGGATCTGCACTGCAAGCATAGGCCTATGCAGTTCCTCACTAATCATGTTCCAGAACCCAACAAAATATTCAAGCAAAACTGATTTGGGGAAAGAGACTTTAGCAGCTGACTTACCATGTTAATATGGGTAGAAAATCAAGAACTTTAGTTTTTAAAGACTGAATGCATAAATAAAAATTAACATCCATCATTGTTCATTTTCTCCTTCCCCTTATCACCTCAGCTTTCTTTTAGTCACCCTATTTAGTGGGAAGACAACAAACATGTATTATTTTGAACTTTGACTTGGAGTCTATTAAGATGCATTAATCTTTCTTAACCATTGTTGAAATAATGGCCTCCCTAAGGCTTTCTTCATAACAGATAAAGTACTACAAGGATTTGTTTTGTATAACAAAATGAATGCATTTATGCTTATTGATGTTAAAATCCAGCCTCCAGACTTCAATTAAATAATAACAGCTGTCCATATCAGTTTATACAGAACCTCTATTTTGAGACAATAAAATAAGCTCATTCTTGAGTCATCTGCACAGATTTTATCATAGGCAGTGCAATCGCGCTGCCTAAGTAAAGAACGATGTTGGCACAATGTATTATTTATTATTATTAATTAAAAAAACTTTTCCCACAAAATAAGTTTTTCAAAGAAGAGTAAAGAACTCCATTAAACCCAAAAAGAGCAAAAATAAAATCAAATAATCTACCAAGCATGAAACTACCAAAAATCGAAGGAGTTGTCATAGGAGCTGAAAAGGGCTCATTCAATTGAAAATAGAAAGGGCTAATGCCCTTTTTAATAGGCAAAAGTGATTGGAGGGCAACTAGCCTCCCTTCCATGCCCACCCTCCCAGGTGCCCATTATGTTTAAAAACTAGATGTTGTCTTAAGATTAAATAAAAATGCACTGTGTTAATGCTAATTCACAATAAGGATTAAGAGAAAATATGAAACATACTTTTAAATCATGAATTATTTCCCCAACCCTCTAATACGCAAACCCCTGTTGTAATCGAAAGCAATAGTAATCAAAAGCAATCACTTACAGCACCGCAGAACCTCCCACACAACCAGGCTTATGAAAATGTATGTACGGACCCATCCTCCAGGGATGAAGTAATTAAGGCGATCCAAGTTTTGAAAAACCATAAAAGCCCAGGAATAGATGGGATTCCTGCCAAGCTACTGAAAGCTCTCCCCGAGGTGGCGGTGAACGAACTTCATAGCGTGATCACCGAAGGGTGGGACAATGAGTACATCCCAGATGACTGGAAGATCTCAATAATTGTCCCTATCTTCAAAACAGGAGACCGAATGGACTGCAAAAACTACCGAGGTATATCCCTTATCCCCATTACTGCCAAGCTGTTCGCAGACATAATTTTAAATAGATTCAGAGACACCAGAAACAGCCAAACGTGACCCAACCAAGCAGGATTCAGGCCGGGCATCGGTTGCTGTGACCAGGTTTTTAGCCTACGACAGATCCTTGAACACCGGTTTGAACACCAGCAGGAAATAATCCAAATCTTCATAGACTTCATTACCGCGTTTGATTCGGTCCATCGTGATGCAATATGGGAAGCAATGAGAGAGGACGGTGTACCCGAGAAGATCATCAATCTGCTCATGGCATACTATGCTGGAACAAAAGCCTGGGTAAGAGTCGATGGCGATCTTTCAGATCTGGTCCCGATCGAGGAAGGTGTACGTCAAGGCTGTGCCCTTTCACCAACTTTGTTCAACTTCATCATGGATTGGATCCTCAGGGTCCTGGACAAGTATTAAGACGTTGCAGTGAACCCGTCCTTCTCCGTCACAGATCTTGACTATGCTGACGATGTGGACTAGCTTGCTGAATCCGTTGCAGAAGCCCAGGCTATGATAAATGACGTGGCAGTCAAGGCACTCTCGACAGGTCTCCAAATAAGCCTACCAAAAACAAAATCCATGCGAACAGTTGGGATGGATGAAACCCCTGTGACCCTAAATGGTAATCAGATAGAGGACGTCCAGTCGTTGAAATACCTCGGATCGATTGTAAACCCTGCCGGTGAATCTCCAGAAGAAATCCGGAGCCGCATATCGTCAGCCTGGAGTGTCTTTTTTCAACTACGGAAGTATCTCTGGAAGCGGAGCGAAATATCGCCACGTACGAAGCTCCGAGTGTATGAAGCTATGGTTCTCTCTGTCCTCCTCTATGGATGTGAAACGTGGTCACTGAAAGCAGCCGAAGCGTTGAGCTTGAATATATTCAACCACAAATGCCTGTGCTATATCCTGGGCATCCACCTTTCAGATAGAATCTTGAACGATAAAGTCAGGAGGAGATATGCAGATCCGCCCACTCTTGTCCAATATTGTCAAGCAAACGAAACTTAGATGGTTTGGGCCACGTAATGGACACATGATTTGACCTAACAGACCGAAAATTCCTTAGATTTCTACCACCATCGCCATCGTAGAAGAGAACTGGAGGCCAAAAGAAGACGTGGCTCGCAACACTGAAGTTTGATCTAGAGCCAATCGGAGGATTCCAAAACTACGGCCGTCATTGGTAACGTAAATGGCTGGAAATTGTGGAGCCTGCCACCCTCGAGCGAAACCTATGGAAGGAGACATGTCGTCATTTGCTGGGCGCCACGATGAGCCTGGATGCGGCTTGAACGTGCAACAAGCAAAGGTAGGTAAGTTATATATTAATAATTATTAAACAATTATCCAGGATTATCTAACTTTGTGTAAGATAAGAAATAAGATAAAATTTATTACTGAAAAGTGGCTATCACAAGCCCAAATGGGCCGAATTCGTACTTTAGCGTCAATAAAACAAAGAAAAACCGAAAACAAACAACAACAACAGAAATAATTTTTTTTTAAATGTTCAACGTCAAATAAGTAAAAATGTCAAAAACAATTAAAACTCAAAATTAAAAGATTAAGACCGAGTCACCGAATTATCAAAGCAATGAAAAATTACTAAAATTAACAAAGGAACAAGTTAATTAAAACAAAAACAATTTAGATTCGTAACCAAAAAATAGAAAAACCGAAACTTCCAAAACAAATACCAGAAATATAAGGTGGTAAGGAAGATAAGAGGGAGAGGGGTGAGGAGATTCGCTGATTGAATTTGCCAATTATGTAAGAGATGAAAGTACTTCTATATCTTTCAGTAGAAAAGTTTCTTGAGGAAAAGAGGGGGAGTTTTGTTGAACAGAACGTGCGAGTCGGGAGTTGAAAGGTTAAATAATGGCTGGGGAAAAGGGTAGTTGCCCGAGGGTTGTGAAGGGCATTGTTAGCGAAACGCAACGAAATTTTTGCTCTCCTTTCCTTAAGGGTAACTAGATTGGCTCTCCGAAGAAGGGAAATATAACGCACTTTACCCTCATTAAAGTGTGGAGACGACATAAAAATAATTCATCTATTTTCTCTAGCTCAACTGCCGTTCAGGCCGAGTCTGAAACACACTGTGTAAGTTAACTTCTATTGGAATATACAATCCCAATAGAACCCTTCAAAATTTAAAATTTTCCAATTGAGTCAAAATAACATCTACCTTGCTTACCATAAGAGATACACTTTGCGGATGGAAGATATTGAACTCTCTGATGTTTTTGAAAATGTCTTAATCCGACATTTCGCAAGATAACGCAGCCCACAATAAAAAAAAAAAAAATTGCTTCCCTAAATCACAACACCTGCTTAATGGCTAAACGTGATTTATTCCAACAAAAGATTTCTATTGATTTTTGGTATAGTACTAGCCATGTGACAACTTAATCCTTTGTTTAGGATTAGCAAAATAAAGTGTGATTTTCATCAATTGTTCGAAAAAAAGCCCCAAGAAGTCTAAATGCGCCCTTCCCTCCAACTTAGGCCATCAACGTGATACGACGCATCTCCTATATATGAAAAAAAAAAAAAAAAAAAAAAAAAAATCTAATCATCCTCAATCCCTGTCGTCGGATTATCAGAAGTGCTACCAGAACAGAATAATACCTATAAATGTACCAACATTTTGCAATAAGATCTATTTGTGATGATGAAAAATTATAAAGGGTATTTCCTTGAAAGCAATTACATATTTTTGGCAAATTTTAGAAAGAATTTTTGGGTTCTAAGAACAGCAAACACTCACGCTTTAGCTCAAACTTTCGGACTACGCACAGCCTGGGCGATTATCACTCAAGTTCCAGCAAAACAGAATTTGTACTCTTTACCAGAATCATATTGCAAAAATTAAGAATTGAAATTTTTTCGGGACTCTTTTAACGGCATAAAATTCATACAAGTTCAAAATCCCTTCTAACGCTTTACTTCCATATTTTGTTGATTTTTGATATTTGTCAATTAGATTCATTTACTTTCATAGACCTACATTAAAAAAAAAAGTTTTTACAGTAGTACTTAAATGATAAGTCTAGGCAAAAGCAGGATAAAGTGCCCGGATGTTCTAATCTCGCAATAAAGACTAGCTATCAATGTTGTAGCTAGTTGCTTCAATAAAAATGTAATAGCCTAATTCTTTCTACATTTGCCAAGAAAATTGAGCGACTGGTAAAGGGTTTCAAGCCAGCCCTAGCTCTCCCCACCCCTGGCTACGCCTTAACAGTAGCCAGTAGTCGAAACTGTTTTCAAGCGCATGCGAGCTTTGAAAATGCCTAGAAAGAAACTAAGCAATAAATATATATTAAACTCATGTGTTCCCCTCATCTGAGTTTCAAATGTTTTCCTGTAGCTTCTTTTCATTATGGTTATCTATCATATATTTTCCATCTTGAAGAATTTTAATACATAGTTTTTTTACATTCAATAACCAAAGAAGACTATTTAATATGTAAAATTACTCCCCAAGATAGTAGCAAATGCCATTGAGTTAATTTTCTGATAATTCTTTGAATTTACTTACCTGACACAACATACTGGATGCACATGGGCACTAATGACTTTGGCAATGCCTCTTGTTAGGAAATCCCAGAAAACAATTCTTCCATCATTACATCCTACAGCCAAAAGTGTACCAAGCCTATTAAAAGTGCAGGTCACTGCAACAGATATGCAGTCTAGAACACCATCAAATTCCTGAAACAAATCAATATTAATTCTTTCTTCCAATTTATCATTTAGCTATTGTGAAAACGAGGTATCTGGAAATTTACTTTATATGGTCCATTACTTAAAATTAAATTAAGACTGGACCCAATATTGTCTAAGCAAATGTATATACATTTATATATGTATTATACAAAAAAAAGAAAGAAAAATGTAGCTACGTTCGGGGATATTCCAAACAAATTGAGACAAAAATATATATCTCTAAATTTCTATTTAGAGTCTAATTTCTATTTATACCCTGTGAGCCCACTTTTAAAACTTATAGAATAAGTTAATTATGTGCACAAGATTGTCTTGCTTTCTCTAATTTCTTGAACTAATTACTTTTCTGAATATTTATTGCAGTTTTGTTTCATTCTCGTTATTGTCTCTATATACTCACTGCGACCTTTTTCATTCATTGTAATGAAAAATGTTGAAAAAATTTGCATATTCAGTCAAATTTTCTATAATACATGATAGATACCACAAAATGCATTTTATTTTGAAAAAACATATCTTATTCCAGCATAATCACTTCGTGTTAACTAAAAACAGAACTAGAGTTTTTAATTTCTGTTCAAATGAGCCCTCTTTCAAGCTTTTAAAATCATTGGTTCAATACAAACACCCATTGAAAAGAAACACCCTATAAGCATGCATTTGTGATCTTCCTTCTGGGGGGGGGGGGGATTATGTAAAATACAATATATTTGTAGACAGGGGCTTGAAATCTCTACAGTAGGGTTATCTGATATGCAGAATTTAATGGTGTGATTTTCACTGGGATCACTTGAATTTTTGGGGATATTTCTCCTCTTTTTCGAAAATCATGGCATATTTTCTCTGGTTTGTATCTTTTGATGGGTGACATAAAAAATAATAAATTTTATATATTTGGAATCAGCATAAAAAGCCGATTCTGTTGCTGTATTAATTTTTATTACAGATATATATATTTAAAGCTTAACATATATAAGCCTATATATGTTAGTGATTTTTAAGAAATGAAAAAATGAAAACAAGGGACTAAATTGGCACAGGAAACTTTAAGTAAAAATATCTAGATATAGGGCTACTTTAAGAAGATAGTAGCTGGAAACTACATCGCATTTATTTTTGAACCACCTATTTTTCTATAGAAAAATTCTTACCTTCAAGCTAACAATTTATCAGTTCATAAATGAAAGTACTTACTTCAGGATAATTCTGACCAAATGACTCTAGAAAAAAAGAGACAGAATCAGTTTAAGCCCATATACTAGAACACTAGAATCATCATGCAAAATAATACTATTTATCTAGATGCATAAAGATACAACAAACCTGGAATTTGTTAGCCATACAACTTTCAATTGTGATGAGTGAGTAGATTCATGTGTAGCACTTTAGTTCTATAAAATGTAAATACAAAGCTGTCAAAGAACCAAACCAGGAAAAACCTACCCTAATACAAAAATGGTAATTATGGAGGCAACCAGTGCCTAAAAAATATATCCTTTGATCAGATTCTAAACTTTCTATTAAAGAATAGAGCACTTTTGCTTTTTCTACATAGTGTTTCCTAATATCTTCAAAAAATAAAAGTAAAAATTTAAGCAACAGATGTAGAGAAGTCCCTTTTCTGAAATATTCATTAAAAGTTTTTGTGGTTGGCCTAGACAGTACTGTTTAACTTAATGGTACACACCACTATAGACTCTATAGCAATTTAGCATGGAGACCCATAAAGCAGGTAATTGCTATCTAAATTGATCGCAAACTGTGGTTTCTCATTGAATTTACAATATTTAAACTGTTGTTTTGGGGGTTTAGGGGGGGGGGGAGAAGGTACCTAGGTTTGGTTACGTATTTTATATATGCTATGATTTACCCCCCCCCCCCTAATGTGCAAATATATAGCCCAAATTTGTTTCATAAACCATTATAACCGGGTATCTGTCTCTCCTGTTTGACTAGTTTCCGTGATTGAGTCTATAGTGGTGTGTACCATTAAGTAAAACAGTACCACCTAGACACATATAAGTTGTTCTATTGACAAACAGAATGGTTGGTGTAATCTAAATATATAGATCAAGGACATCAAGTCATTTGGAAAATCTTACTTACGGTAATTGAAATTTTGTTCAATTGCTTTGCATATTGAAGGATGCAAAATTGAAACCATAAAATTTTTTTTTTATACAATTTTTTTTTTTTTTTTTTTTTTTTTTATATATAGAGATGAAAGTGGTATAGAAACACATTGTTAGTTAAAACTTATTCTACCCAAACATACCTTAAATGTAATTTTCCAGCAAAATACGAATCCTGTAGATGCATAACAGTGATGATGGGTTGAGCTGCATCCCATTTTCTGAGCCAGAGCTTAAAATACAATGCCTTATTAACTACATCCTTGAAAGGATCTGCACTGCAAGCATAGGCCTATGCAGTTCCTCACTAATCATGTTCCAGAACCCAACAAAATATTCAAGCAAAACTGATTTGGGGAAAGAGACTTTAGCAGCTGACTTACCATGTTAATATGGGTAGAAAATCAAGATCTTTAGTTTTTAAAGACTGAATGCATAAATAAAAATTAACATCCATCATTGTTCATTTTCTCCTTCCCCTTATCACCTCAGCTTTCTTTTAGTCACCCTATTTAGTGGGAAGACAACACACATGTATTATTTTGAACTTTGACTTGGAGTCTATTAAGATGCATTAATCTTTCTTAACCATTGTTGAAATAATGGCATCCCTAAGGCTTTCTTCATAACAGATAAAGTACTACAAGGATTTGTTTTGTATAACAAAATGAATGCATTTATGCTTATTGATGTTAAAATCCAGCCTCCAGACTTCAATTAAATAATAACATCTGTCCATATCAGTTTATACAGAACCTCTATTTTGAGACAATAAAATAAGCTCATTCTTGAGTCATCTGCACAGATTTTATCATAGGCAGTGCAATCCCGCTGCCTAAGTAAAGAACGATGTTGGTACAATGTATTATTTATTATTATTAATTAAAAAAAACTTTTCCCACAAAATAAGTTTTTCAAAGAAAAGTAAAGAACTCCATTAAACCCAAAAAGAGCAAAAATAAAATCAAATAATCTACCAAGCATGAAACTACCAAAAATCGAAGGAGTTGTCATGGGAGCTGAAAAGGGCTCATTCAATTGAAAATAGAAAGCGCTAATGCCCTTTTTAATAGGCGAAAGTGATTGGAGGGCAACTAGCCTCCCTTCCATGCCCACCCTCCCAGGTGCCCATTATGTTTAAAAACTAGATGTTGTCTTAAGATTAAATAAAAATGCACTGTGTTAATGCTAATTCACAATAAGGCATCTCAGCAAGGGTATTAACTTTTGGGGCTACTTCTACTCTTAAAATTTAACCAAATCAAAATAGCGTAAGTGTATCCAAGCTATCAAAGAAAGTAAACAGATTTTTCTGCAAATGGTATCAAATTTTCTATTTCAGGTCAACTAGAGGAGGTATGAAACTAAATTAAACACTACTATTTATGTCCAGATTTTTAAAAGGGTGTTTGTTGTTAAAAATTGCTGAAAATTTTTCTCCAGCATACAAATAGCAGGCCAAACTATAAAGTCTTAAACGAAATGATTTAAAGTATTATTTTCCTTTTCCCTGAAAAGACAATGTCAATATAAAAAGAAAAAATTAATTAAAAAATTTTGTCCAAAAAATAAGTTTTTCAAAGAAAAGTAAAGAACTCCATTAAACCAAAAATGAGCAAACATAAAATCAAATAACCTACCAAGCGTGAAACTACCACACATCAGTATCGATAAATAAATGAAACCCAAAACGAACAGAAATTACAATAAATAACCGAGTCAAACTCAAAACGAGCAGAAATTAACATGAGTAGGACTCAAAACTCCTATGCCTTCCCATGGCCGGAGCATAATTTGCACTTTACTGAAAAAAATACAAATGAATGTGCATTGTCAGTTTAATATACATATAGCCTACTGATAGTTAGTAATCCAAATGTTAATATTATTTGATTTATTAAAGTTATAAAAGTAAAAACATTTATATTTTTTCAGTAAAGTGCAAATTATGTTCTGGATAAAAGGGTCTATGTATAGTAGAGGCTGCTGATGGAAAAGCTGCCAGGTTGACCCTATAATGTTCTGTTTTATCACAGCATTGAACTTTTGAGATCCCGAATTTCTCCTAGTAAAATAGAGAAATTTGTTCAGGAATCTGCAGGGCACTTGAAGGGCAGGAGATTACATATGTTGGAAGCTGAATGTTTTTCCTGTCACAATTGGCTAGCATTTCCAATATTTCTGAAATTGCTGAGTCTTTTGTTTGGCTTTTTGTAGCTTGAGATACTCATGCAGGGAATGATAGTTCAAGGAGTACCATTTTTGCTTTGCATAATGCAGCTAGCTAAAAAAAAAGTTGAGTGTCTTTTTTGACAGCAAAGCTAAATCCAGCATTCTATTTGTCTGGAGGAAGTTCAGAATAGAGTTTAGATATGGAGCCATTAGAGTAAAGGATGTACAACAGATGACATCAAAATACCAGACAAGGGTAAAATATAAACAATAAGGGAAACTTTAGCATGGTAGATGAGTCTGGGGGCAAATAAGAGTGAATGAGATATGGTGCAATGCCAAATTGTAATGAAATACGAAGTGCTGCAGATGAATATTAATCAATTACTGATATCTGCTATAAAACAGTTAACAGAACCTGTGGGAAGTGCTGGTGCCCAAAATGCCTTTCCCCAGCAATTTAAGGATCAACGTCTGACCAGTATATATATTATATATTAAATCACACAATATATGAATATCTTACATGACATATATTGAACAATCAGTCTATTTCTGTTAGCTCTTTTCAGTAATCTTGGTTAGTATGGTAATTTTCATTCTTTCTTTTGTTGTTACTGATTTTTTGACAAATGAAAACCACACTGTCCAAAATACTTGTTGTTTTCAATGAAATATAAATAAAATTCAAGTAATTTAAGTGGTTTTTGAGAGAAAGCAAAGAGGAGAGGTTAGCACCACTTGTTTTTGAAAACATTAATCATTCTTGAAAATTCATTTTTTTTTTTTTTTTGCTCTTATATTATGACAAATAAACACAAAGGTTAAAATACAAATAGTTTTCAGTAAAAATGACACTCTGGCCTTTAGAAGGCTTTGGGGGCATTAGCCCTAATCATGTTTGTGTAATTTTCTGTTCATTTTGAGTCTTATTTATTCATTTATAATAATTGTTTGTTTTAAGTTTGAATTTTCATATAACTTTATTTCTACTTGTCCCTGGCAGTAAAAATATACTTTTTAGTATTTTTATTGAAAAAGTAAAAATAAATTGCCCCCCCCCCAGATTTTGAAAAATACATTTTTGCCCCCACCCATATTTCTGTGAATTGACACCATTAGTCTTTGGTTTTAATTAATTAAAAAAAGAACTTTCCAAAAAAATAAGTTTTTCAAAAAAAAGTAAAGGCCACTTTAAACTTAAGTTTTAAGCTTAAGTTCAGCAGATAAAAATACCTGTTAAAATTCAAACTCAAAATGACCAGAAATTACTGTCATAGGCAGTGCAATTGTGCTGCTTAAGTAAAGAACAATGTTGGCACAATGTATTTTTTATTCTTCCATACCAGGGCACTTCATATTGAAGGAGTTGTTGTAGAAACTTCGAAAAGGGCTCATTTGATTGGAATGGCTAGTGCCCTTTTTAATAGTCAAAACTGATTGGAAAGCAACTAACACCCTTCCACGCCCACTGTTTCCCCAAACACATCTACTCAAAATTGTGAGATAGCCATTTTGTTCAGCATAATTGATTTTCACATGGACAATATGCTTTTGAGGAGGAAACACCCCAACAACCCTCAGGGCACGGGTTTTAAGTTATGCCCTAGGGGCATATAAGAACAATGTTGGCACAGTATATTTTTATTTTTCCCATTAGATTAGGGCACTTTGTATTAAAGAAGTTGTCATAGAAGCTTCAAAAAGGGCTCATTCAATTGGACATTAGAGTGGCTTGTGCCCTTTTTAATAGTTTAAAGTGAACTAACACCCCGTCCATGCCCAACATTTCCCGAAACACATCCAGTCGAAGTTTTGAGATAGCCATTTTGTTCAGCATAGTTGATTTCCAGATAGAAATTTTGTTTTTGAGGAGGACACTCCCCCACAGCCCTTAGGGCAAGGGTTTTAAGTTATGCCCTGGGGGCATATAAGGTTTTTATAGAAAGTGCAAGGGTTGTAAGTTTTGCCCTGGGGTCATATAAGGTTCTTATAGAAGGTGTTGTCGTACAAACTTGAGAAAGTGATCATTCGATTGGAAAGTTAAATGGCCAGTGCCCTTTTTAATAGTAGAAATTAATTGGAGGACAACTGGCCCACCTATCATGCCCGCAATTTCTCCACACACGTCTAATCAACGTTTTCAGACAGCCATTTTATTCAACGGAGTTGAAAGTTCTGGACATTATATCTTTGAGCAGGACACTCCCCCCACAGTCTTCAGGGCAAGGGTTATAAGTTATGCCCTGGGGGCAAATAAGGTTTTTATTGAAATCTTTGTTGCAGAAACTTGAAACAGGGCTCATTCAATTGGAAATTCAAGGGGCTAGTGCCCTTTTTAATAGTTGAAAGTGATTTGAGGGCAACTAACCCCCCTCTCAAGCCCACCTTTTCCCTAAACACATCCAATCAAAATTTTTAGATGGCCATTTTATTCAACATAGTTGAAAGTTATGGAGATTAGGTCTTTAAGGATGACACCCCCCCCCCCCTACAGCCCTTAGAGCAAGGGTTGTAAGTTATGCCCTAGAAGCATATAAGGTTTTTATAGAAAGTGATTTTGAAGTTTCAAAAAGGGCTCATTCAATTGGAAATTGAATGGGCTTGTGCCTTTTTTAATAGTTGAAAGTGATTGAAGGGCAACTAACCCCCCTCTCACGCCCACCATTTCCCTACACACATCCAATCAAAATTTTGAGATATCCATTTTGTTCAATGTAGTTGGAAGTTCTAGAAATTATGTCTTTTAGGATGATAACCCCCTAAAAGCCCTTAGTGCAAGGGTTGTAAGTTATGCCCTAGGGGCATATAAGGTTTATATTGAAAGTTGTTTGCAGAAATTTCAAAAAGGGCTCATTTGGTTGAAAATTGAAAGGGCTAGTGCCCTTTTTACTAGTCAAAAGTGAGTGGAGATTAATTAACCCCCCTCTCACACCCACCATTTCTCCAACCACATCCAAACAAAATTTTGAGATAGCCATTTTGTTTAACATAGTTGAAAGTTCTGGAAATTAGGTCTTTGAGGATGACAACCTCCCTCCCAGCCCTTAGGGCAAGGGTTGTAACTTATGCCCCAGGGGCATATAAGGTGTTTATAGAAAGCATTGTCATACAAACTCAAAAAGGGCTCATTCAATTGGAAATCAAAAGGCCTAGTGTCCTTTTTAATAGTTGAAAGTGATTGGAAGGCTTGACATTTTTATAGTTATTTCTTTTTTTTTGTTTAGACCAGGGCACTTCATATCAAAGAAGTTGTCATAGGAACTTCAAAAAGGGCTTATTTATTGAAAATAGAAAGGGCTGATGCCCTTTCTAATAGTCGAAAATGATTGAAGGGCAACTAATCCCCCTCCCATTTGCCCATTATGTGTTAAAAACTAAATATTGCCTTAAGATTAAATCAAAATGCACTCTGTTACTGCTAATTCCCAATAAGGCATCTCAGCAGTATCCCAACAATGACTGAGGGCATTATGTTCAAACTTTTGGGGCTACTTTGGCTCTTAAAATTTAACCAAATCAAAATAGCATAAGTGTATCCAAGCTATCAAAGAAAGTAAACAGATTTTTTTCGCAAATGGTATCAAGTCTTCTATTTCAGGTCAACTAGAGGAGGTATGAAACTAAATTAAACACTACTATTTGTGTCCAGATTTTTAAAAGGGTGCATGTTGTTAAAAATTGCTGAAATTTTTTCTCCAGCATACAAATAGCAGGCCAAACTACAAAGTCTTAAAAAAAAAATGAAAAGATTTAAAACATTACTTTCTTTATCCCTGAAAAGACTATGTCAATGTAAAATGAACAGAAATTAATTAAAAAACTTTTTCCAAAAAAAAGTTTTTCAAAGAAAAGTAAAGAACTCCATTAAACCGAAAATGTGAAAAAATCAAATCAAATAATCTACCAAGCATAAAACTACCACAAATCACCACTGATAAACAAATGAAACCCAAAACAAACAGAAATTACAATAAATGAGTGAGTCAAACTCAAAATGGGCAGAAATTAACATAAGTTGGGCTCAAAACCCCTTTGCCTTCCCAAGGCCAGAACATAATTTGCACTTTACTGAAAAAATACAAATGAATGTGCATTGTCAGTTTAACATACATATCAGTGGCAGATCCAGGGGAGGGACAAGGGGGGCACATGCCCCCTAACATAGTCTAAAGTAGTGTAATTTACTTAATTATTGCAAGTTTGCATTAGCCTAATTAAACTTGCTGGTAAATTTTTACCAAATCATATTATTGGCTTACAAGTAAAGTGAATATACCACTCGATGCCTTTTTTATGCTCTTTACAAATATAATAATCATTTTGGTCTACATATCTGTATGTAGATATGTCATTTTTGTCAGAAATGAATTTTAGCCCCCACCCCCATATATACCAATCCAGGGTATATATTTGCACATTAGGGGGGTGGGGGAAAGTTTAAACTTACCTCCCATTTAGCCTAGCCTATATCTGAAGTAAAATTTGCCCCTACCTCCCTAATGTACAAATATATCCTGAATTGGTATGTATAGGGGTGGGATTAAAATTCATTTCTGACAAAAATGATTATTATATTTGGAAAGAGCATAAAAAAGGCATCAAGCAGTAGGCCTATATTCACTTTATTCATATGTCAATAATATGATTTGGCAAAAATTTACCAAATATTTATTTTTCTCAGTAAAGTGATTCGACGAGTACAGTCAAGCAAAATCTCTACAAAGAATGGCTAGCCTACAGCAGGAGTTTCTGTAGCCTAGGCTACAACTGGGAAGCTGTTGAGTCCTCAACCCAAATATAGCAAGCAACCACATTAAACAACCTACAGAAGTCATCATGCAGTATTACAAGGATGGAAAATTCCTAGATTCACTCCAAGCTGCGATTTAAGATAATAACTAGCCTACATATCACTACATACCAAGCAGTTCTCGCACATGTATCAAGAAATTTAAATTTGGCGGCTAAAGTTTTATTGTAATTTAGAACCTAGAAAATTAGTTATTCATTTTCATAGAAGACAAAAAAATTTCAAATTAATCAAGAAATTTGGTAATTCACTTCATTTTTTAAAGCTTAAAAAATCCCATAATCCCATAAAAGTTCTCCTCAAAACCATTATGGATTCAGTTTAAAAGAGAAAATTTTACTTCAGCATTATTTTCAAATTACTTATACATGTTTTAGTCATGAAGAACCTATCTGCCTTTCTCCTGAGGACACTACACAAAAACCCAATGTATGTTTCAACTTTATTTTGTTTCATTAAAATAGAAAACTCGGTAAAGTTCTACGAAATCATATTATTGAGTTAGGAATAAAGTGAATACACCATTTGATGCCTTTTTTTATGCTGATTATGGATATAATAAGCATTTCTAGGTTGGAAATGAATTTCAGCCCCCCCCCCCTATATAGGCTATACCTAACCTTACCTAGGTTGGGTTAGGTATAGCCTATATAGGGGGGGGGGGCTGAAATTCATTTCCGATAGAAATGATTATTATATTCGTAATCAGAATAAAAAAAAGACATCAAATGGTGTATTCACTTTAGTCCTAACTCAATAATATGATTTCGTAGAACTTTACCAAAAACTCTTTAATAAGGCTGTAGTTAATCATCTTATTGTTAAACTGGAAAATTGAGCCTAACAAACTCAGGGTGTTGCCTATAGCCTAGCTTAGAGCTCATTGTGAAACTCCAACCTCCTCCTCTTGAGCCTGAAATTGTGTAAAATTCTAGTTTAGCTACTTTTTGATATCTTGGAAAGGGGCTAGGTTGGGAAAATGAAACTTTCTAGGATGGGTCTACAGACTGAAGTAGCCTATGTCCTAGGAAGGTATTTTGAAGCACCTGCCTCCACTTCTTCTCTCTCTAAAGGGTAGTGACTTTGATGACATTTAGAAATTGTAAAATTTTTATACTAATAGACTATTCAAGTAGCAGGAGTATACCCAATGGATAATATCTAAAAATTTCTGTTCTATAGAATTTCTGTCCTATTAAAATAATATCCAACCATACTTAGTTATTTATTTATTTATTAATACCAAGATACGGTAAGCTTTAACAAGCTTGTCACACAAAACAATTATAAAAAAGCCAGTAACAATATCAATGACATAACAAAAACATACAGTAACTGAAAAACATTAAAAAACAATATTACTGAAACATACAATAACATACCAACTTAACTGATACATATCTGTTAGCCTAATAATTGAAACCTACGAAAAAGTAAGCTTACAAAATAACTGTCACACTGTCACAAATCAGGTAATACAAAAGTAAAGATAATCTCAAAATGGATTGTGATAGGACCTAGTATAGAAATCTATAGAGGCTTAACTACTTTTGAAAGACTTGACCGTGGTACTTGCAACTATTTCTGATGGAAGTGAATTCTAAGTCTTCCACACTCGGCTAGACAAAGAGTTTTGGCCTATTCTTTTCTGTGAACATGGTGGGTAAATTTTGTGTTGGTGTTGACGGGTGCTACTATATTCTGTAAAAGTGAAAAAGTGAGTTGGGGTGATATTATCAATATTCCTAACAATGCAAAATATATTTATTACATCGGCTCTATCACGTCTGAACTGGAGAGAAGGCAACTGTAGTCTTTGCAATCTCTGGTGGTTAGGTAGATGACTCAGGTATGGTATGAGTTTGGTGGCCCTACGTTGCACTCTCTCAACCCTCTCTCTATCTTTCTTATTAAGGGGATACCATACTGATGAGCAATGCTCAAGTACTGGACATACAGTGGATACATAAAGTGAGATCAGTGAATGAAGATTAAACTTAGAAAAAGTATGCCTTAGACGTAATAATTGGTAATTAGCCTTATGGGTGATGTCTGATACATGTTTATTAAATTTGAGACTTGAATCAAAACAAATCCCAAGGTCATGAACATATTCTACACTTGAAATTAATTTACCAACAACAAAGTAATGGTAATGTTGAGGGAGTCTATGCAAATAGTGCACAGCATTGCACTTGGTTTCATTAATGAACATAGAGTTTGCAGTTCACCACTGGCCAAGAGCAAGCAAATCCTCTTGAAGTAAAGAAATCTCATGTTCACTCATGACTGGCCTTTAGATTTTTACATCATCTGCAAACATTTTTATGGTCGAATTCCTAACAACGCCTGGTAAATCATTGATAAAAAGGCAGAAGAGTACTGGCCCAAGACAACTGCCTTGTGGAACTCCACTTATGACAGACATAGGTGATGACAAAGCATCACCTACTGCAACCTCTTGGGTTCTATTTGTAAGATAATCTGTTGTCCATGCTTTAGTTTGTGGGCCAATACCCTATATTTGACATTTGTTTATCAGAAGTGGAATGGAATTTTTATCAAATGCTTTGGAAAAGTCAATATAAATACAATCAAACAAAATACCATTATCAGCCATCAATTGAAAATCACAAATCACCTCAAGAAGTTGCGTGTTACAAGATTGTTGTTTATAGAAACCATGCTGAGCAGAATGCCATAAGTTGTTTTCCACAAAATGTGCTTGGATTCTTCTCACCACAATTTTCTCCATTATGCAGGAAAAGATTGATGTATTTGAAATTGGTCTGTAATTATTGAAATGGGACTTTGAGCCATCCTTGTACAATGGCCTAATGATAGTTCTTTTCCAAGCTGAAGGACATTAACCAGATGAGAGACAAAGATTAAAGAGAAATATGAGTGGCCCAGCAAGCACTGATGCAAGTTCACGTAACATCACATTGGAAAATCCATCAATATTTGGTGCCTTTCCTAGATCAAGATTTCGGAGTGTCAGATAAACCTGCTGGACTGTAAACTCTGAATCAACAAATTCTTTGTTAAATCTGGAGGAATAAACTGAGTGAGTGTTTTGGTGGGTGTTTGAGTAAAAACTGAACCAAATACCTTATTGAAAAGTTGTGATTTTACAAAATCATCATCTATGTGTAAAAAAGTTTTGGGATCTATAAAGGAAGTGGATGATGGGGATTGTGAAACTTGATTCCTTGATTCCTTCTTGATTCCTTATTGCCAAAATTATTCAACTAGTTTGCTATCTGAAAAATCTAAGCAAATAAGAAATTATCCAACTAGGAAAATATTTAAAATTTAAAAGAAAAATAGTTTTATCTTGCTAGCCAAATACAATAAAGCATAAGAGCCAACTTAGTATCTCTAACTAGGTGGATAATACTTTAAATGTAATGCTTCTGATATATATCTAACTAGACAGATAAGTAAATTCTTCATGCAAACTTATGGTAATATCCAACTAGTCTGACAATTTTTTTCTCTTAGACAGAACCTGAGCATATAACTTTGAGAATAACATTTCTTCCTAGCCCTTCTAATGTTAATCAAATTAGGTGGTAAAGTAGCATCCTGCCTCATTCAATATATGCCAAAAAATTTAACACTCAGGCTTATCCACATAGTAGGATGTTCTTGCTGTGTCTAAGAGAAATAATTTATCTGGCTAGTTGGATATTATCCCAAAACTGCATAGCCTAATGGAATTTATTTATTCTCCTAGTTGGATATATATCAGGAGTGTTAAGACTTGGTATTATCCACCTAGTTAGATATTCATGCTATGCCTATGAGAAATGAATTATCTGGCTAGTTGGATACTAACCCCAAACTGCTTAGAGAATTTTCTTATCTGCGTAGTTTGATATATATCAGAAACACTAAGATTCATTATTATACACCTAGTTAGATATTCTTGCTGTGCCTAAGAGAAACAATTTATCTGGCTAGTTGGATATTAACCCCAAACTGCTTAGAGAATCTTCTTATCTGCCTAGTTGGATATATATAAGAAACTCTAAGCTACATTATTATCCACCTAGTTAGATATTCTTGCTGTGCCTAGGAGAAACAATTTATCTGGCTAGCATGATATTAACCCCAAACTGCTTAGAGAATCTTCTTATCTGCCTAGTTTGATATATATCAGAAACACTAAGCTACATTATTATCCACCTAGTTAGATATTCTTGCTGTGCCTAGGAGAAACAATTTATCTAGCTAGTTGGATATTAACCCTAAACAGCTTAGAGAATCTTCTTATCTGCCTAGTTGGATATATATCAGAAACACTAAGCTACATTATTATCCACCTAGTTAGATATTCTTGCTATGCCTAGGAGAAACAATTTATCTGGCTAGTTGGATATTAACCCCAAACTGCTTAGAGAATCTTCTTATCTGCCTAGTTGGATGTTTTTTAAAATTGTTTAATAACAATTTAAAAAAATGCACTTTAATGTTTTTTTTGGCTTCTTTATAGAATATATGTCATGTAGGATAAGGCTGAACTGCTGCTTTTTTATTGCTTTTGGCTGCTCTTTTGGATATTATTCATTTTTTCTTTTGGGGATTCATTCCAAATTATGAACTGATAAATACCTAATATCAGTTAAATTATAAACTGCATCTAAAAGGAGTAAATTTATCAAATTGAAAAATACATGATAAACACTTCACATGAGAACACTTCAATTACAATGACACAAAAAATACTTAATAGTTTATTTGCTAAGAAGAAAAATGAAGTGCCAGCTATTTTCTTGGGTAAAAAATGAAAAGCTCATCTGTTTTAAGTGTAATTAAATGAAATAATATGCAGACTGAAGTAGCCCCAGGAAGATGTTGAAATTTTTATCCTAGTTTGTCACTTTTAATCCAAGCAAAATGTTATGACACTTAGCATCAGTTATTGAGTTTAAGCTTTGATTTCCAAATGCTCACAAGAATTACCAAATTTAAGAAAGTCACAACAATAAGTCACCTGTGTTCAAAATACCCAAAGACTCCTCTTGGATCCCCAGTCAGGCTCAAAGCTTCTGCTATGGTCATTTCCATGGAAATCTCCAAAGAGATTCTTTTTAAAATAGCTTTCAAGCATAGTTAGGGGTATTTAGATCTTTTTGCTTTTTTTCAAAGCTTTGAAAAAAGTGTTATAATATTCCATATGTTACATTTGTGCATATTTTTGTTAATCATTTGTGGGGTGATCAAATTTTCTAAACCACTGTAGATATGTAAGACTGTTGCAGCATCTAGTACCCTGAGGTCATAAGACTGTCAAAGACTCCTCCTTGAACCTCCCAGATTGAAAGCTTTTACCTGGCCTTTTAATGTAACTTGGGGACTGGACCAAGGGCGCCATAGTTACTCAAGCACAATGATAGGTGGGGATGTTGATATTGCTTTTGTCACACCAATTCGTTTTAGTGTGAATCAGCCTGGTACTTATGAATGAATGTTTTCAAAGTAAACCTGTTTCATCAATAAGAAAAAAAAAACAGATTGGATGCATATGTCCCTTTCCCTTTGGATGATAAAACCATGCAAGTGCTGTGTCAAGTATAGTTCACAAAAATCTTGTTAATCTTTGTCAACTTTTTGGCATCCCTGCTTTCAATAAAAAAAAAATCAAGGTACTATCACTTAAATATAATAACTCCCTACGCCCCCCTTCTGGATACCACCTTGATAGGATACCGTCTCTGCTTTAAATAAAAAAAAAAATAATTAACTTATTGGCACCCCTGCTTAAAAAAAAAATCGAGGTATTATCATTTAAATATGATAGCTCAATACCCTCCTCCCCCCCTCTGGATACCATCTTGATAGGATGCTGTCTCTGCTTTAAATTAAAAAAAAAATCAACTTTTTGGGATCCCTGCTTTCAATAAATAAAATTCAAGCTATTATCATTTAAGTGTAATACCTCCCTACCCCCTACCCCCCTCTGGATACCACCTTGATAGGATACCGTCTCAGCTTTCATTAGAAAAATAATTTACTTAATAATTAACTAGGTCACTATATGGTTCAAACAAACATCCAAAATAATGTTAAACTGCTTAGTGTTCCTGGAAAAAAAAAAAATTGAGGGTAATGAGTAAAGGGGTACAATGACAACAACAAAAATGTCGAAACTATTCAGATATACCTCAAATTATTGGAAAACTGATTAATAGATTTGCCATGGCATTCATATCCAAAGAATCTAATTAAAAGGGAGCACACACAAAAGCCAAATAAGGCCAGTAGTCTATGAGAAATTGCAAAATACCCAAGACAATGAACAAGTCCTAATGGGGGGGGGGCCCTGGGTCTGTCAAAATATTTCAATGTTTTCCCAGGGAATTTGATATCATTTTCTTCTGTCTCCACTTTAGTGAAAAAATAAAGTCCCAATGGGGGAGGGGGGCCTGGGTCTATCAAAATATTTCAATGGTTTCCCAGGGAATTTGATATCATTTTCTTCTGTCTCCACTTTAGTGAAAAAAAATAATTATCTTTTTTGAATCCCTGCTTTCAATAAAAAAAAAAAAAAATGAGTTATTATCATTTAAAAATGATAGCCCCCTATCCCCCCCCCCTATAGGCAGTAATTTACAATTTATTTATGAATTGTATTTTTGGGGTAACTTCCAGTTCAATCTTTAATTCCCCAACCTTGTACATAGCTTAGTCTATGGCTAAATTTTGTCTCAATAAAAGGTTGTTTTTTTTTGGGGGGGGGGGAGGTTAAAGTATTCCAGAAAGAAGATTGTATTTTCTATCAGGCGTTCAACAGTTGAGTATTAAACATTAAGAAAATCTTATCTAAAAACAGGGAAAAAAAATCTGCAAACTTACAATTCAGCTGCAGAAACAATCTGTTGGCTGTCAATTTCAAAATCCAACAAAAGGCTGATACTGTATAGTAGTGAATGCGTTCTATAATTCTATTCAACTTGAAAATAAAATTCTTGACTACGAATTTGCAATAGTTATTTGCTATTTGCAATAGCATATTGCATCTGTCTGGTTTTTATGCAAAGTAAAAAAAAGAGAAGAAAATTAATGAACAAGAGAGTAGTGAAGAAGTATGGTATGCAGAGTAATATTTGGCAGGAAAAGTCACTGGTGATAAATCGCTAGGGGTGGCACCGTGATTGCGTGATTTTCGAGGATTCGGGGAACCCAATTTTTTTTTTGGGGTGACGCATAGATTTTTGGGGAAATCTATCATCCCCGAAAATTCGGGGATAGTGCAAGCCCTGCTTGATTTCTAATCAGGAAAATCGAAATACTAAACCACACGAGAAGGAAAAGCACCAACTTTGCAGTTGACGCAATCAAGAATTGCTGCAAAAATAATTTAAAGTCAACAGAACGCCGCTGCCTCTGCTGGCCGTGGCGTGCCGGTGGCGTTCGACCGGGCCCCTCGTCTGCGGTATTTGGTCTGTCCGCCGGCGCGGCGCCGGGGTCTACCCTCAGGGCAAGGGTTTTAAGTTATGCCCTGGAGCATATAAGGTTTTTATAGAAGGTGTTGTAGAAACTTCAAAACAGGCTCATTCAAATGGAAACTCAAAGGGCTAGCACCCTTTTTAAAAGTCGAAAGTGATTGGAGGGCAACTAGCCCCCCCCCCCTCACGCCCATCATTCTCCCACAGAAATCCCATCACAACTTTTATATACACAGTTTGTTAAGCTTTGTTGATTTCTAGATATAATTTTTGTTTTTGAGGAGGACACTCCCCCACAACCCTCAGGGCAAGGGTTTTAAGTTAGGCCCTGGGGGCATATAAGGTTTTATTGAAGGGTTTGTTGTAGAAACTTCAAAACAGGCTCATTCGATTGGAAATACGAAGGGCTAGTACCCTTTTTAATAGTCGAAAGTGATTGGAGGGCAACTAGCCCCCCCACGCCCATCATTCCCCCAAACACATCGAATCAAAATTTTGAGATAGCCATTTTGTTCAGCATAGTTGATTTCCAGATAGAAAATATGTTTTTGAGAAGGACACTCCCCCACAACCCTCAGGGCAAGGGTTTCAAGTTATGCCCTGGGGGCATACATCTGGTTTTTATATAAGGCGTTGTTGTAGAAACTTCAAAAAAGGCTCATTCGATTGGAAATTCAAAAGGCTAGTACCCTTTTTAATAGTCGAAAGTGATTGGAGGGTAACTAGCCCCCCCCCTCCCACGCCCATGATTCCCCCAAACACGTCCAATAAAAATTTTGAGATAGCCATTTTGTTCAGCATAGATGATTTCCTGATAGAAAATATGTTTTTGAGGAGGACATTCCCCCACAGGCCTCAGGGCAAGGGTTTTAAGTTATGCCCTGGGGGCATACAAGTGGTTTATATATAAGGCGTTGTTGTAGAAACTTCAAAAAAGGCTTATTCGATTGGAAATTCAAAAGGCTAGTGCCCTTTTTAATAGTCGAAAGTGATTGGAGGGTAACTAGCCCCCCCCCCCCCCCATGCCCATTATTCCCCCAAACACATCCAATCAAAATTTTGAGATAGCCATTTTGTTCAGTGTAGTTAATTTCCAGATAGAAAATATGTTTTGAGGAGGACACTCCTCCACTACCCTCAGGGCAAGGGTTTTAAGTTATGCCCTAGGGGCATATAAGGATTTTATTGAAGGAGTTGTTGTACAAACTTTAAAAAGGGCTCATTTGATTGGAATTCAAAGGGCTAGTGCCTTTTTTATAGTCAAAAGTGATTGGAGGGTAACTAGCCCCCCATGCCCTTCATTTCCCCAAACACATCCGATCAAAATTTTGAGATAGCCATTTTGTTCAGCATAGTTGATTTCCAAATACAAAATATGTTTTTGAGGCAGACACTCCCCCACAACCAAGGGTTTTAAGTTATGTCCTGAGGGCATATAAGAATGATGTTGGCACAATGTACTATTTATTTATTTTTTTCCTTTAGAGCTGGGCACTTCATATGGAAGTGGTTGTCATAGAAACTTCAAAAGGGGCTCATTCGATTGGAAATTGGGAGTTCTAGTGCCCTTTTTAATAGTTGAAAGTGATTGGAGGGCAACTGCCTTCCCAAGGCCAGAACATAATATGCACTTTACTGAAAAAAATATAAATGTTTTTACTTTTATAACTTTCATAAATCAAATACTATTAACATTTTGATTACTAAATATCAGTATTATATTTTAAACTAACAATGTAAATTCATTTGTACTTTTTTCAGTAAAGTGCAAATTATGTTCTGGCCTTGGGAAGGCATAGGGGTTTTGCGCCCAATTTATGTTAATTTCTGCTCGTTTTGAGTTAGACTCGGTTATTAATAAACAAATAAGAAGAACAACAGGGAAATTTTTATACAAGACAGTGGAAAGCAACTTTAAATGAATATTTCGACCCTATATCCAAGGGCCGTCCTCAGCAAAACAGACGAAGAGAATAAAAACACTATAAAAGAAACTTACATTAAAATTCAATCATTAAAACTGTTTAAAAAGTTTTAAAACAGCCCTAATATCATTACTTCAAGGAAGTTCAACCAGGCTAGTTGAACTGAACGGAATAATATACGGAATAGTTTCTGTTCGTTTTAAGTTTTAATGTCGCTCCTTACTTTCAGTTAAAAAAGCTTGTTTTTTTTAATTTAATTTCTGATCGTTTTTTAGTTAATGCAGCTTTTATTTTGGCTTACCGTCACTGAATAAGTAAAACAAAATTTGCATATTTATTTTACTTTTCTTGTGCTAAATGGCTTTCCAATAAACCAAAACCAATACTATACAGAAATACCAATACAGAAATTATTCCGTAGCGCCTGTCCCATCCTCGATATCTAACTCCTTAATCTAAATTTCTTCACTGTTTAAAAAATAGAGTTTTTGAAAAGACGATCTATAGCCCAAAATATGAAGTAGTGAGGAGGCGGCCACCTCTTTCACATGCAGGCGATGTTCTTTTCGTTGTAAGGGTTAATGCCATTAGTTACTGTCCCTTAAAACAACTTGTTTTTTTTTTTAATTTAATTTTTGAACGTTTTTGAATTAATGCAGGTTTTTATTTTGGCTCACCGTACATGAATAATTACAACAAAATTTTCATATTAATTTTACTTTTGTTTGGTTAAATGGATTTCTCGAAACTTGTTTAATTTTATTTACGAACGTTTTTATTAGCAATAAATATACGTAACTTACGAATTAACTTACATAACGAAGTTCTACATTCATATACTCTTAATACGTATATTAGGGAATTCATCCCCTAGCCGATACCTTTCTATTTAAGAAAAATTTCGAATTTTGTTCTTTAGAAATTAACCCTTAATAACATAGACCGTTAATTACAACTAATAAGTCCTATGAAAGTACTGGAACTTCTTTTGCTTAATCAGCGAGGTATGGACTTGGGAGTGAACCCAATCATATAAGTGGTTTTTTCTGCTCGTTTTGAGTTGTGATGTTGCTCCTTACTTTCAGTTGAAAAACTTTTTTTTTTATTTGATTTCTGGTCTTTTTTTTTAAGAATGCTGGGAAATCCGGCGCCCCCTTCATAGCAATGTCCCTTCCCCCATGAAAGTTCCTTCATGGAAAGATCCTCCAACGTAACCCCCAACCCACCCCCCTCCCCCATTATCAGAAAAAATCCCCCCTGAAAACGTCTTTATACTTCCCAATAACCAATACCATATGTTAACATTGGATAAAGTTCATAACTTTCAGCCCTCCCTCCGAGGACTTCGGGGAATTAAGTCATCCTTAAATACATAGCTATCATATTTTCGACCATGCTGAACAAAATGGCTATCTCAAAATTTTGATCGGATGACTTTGGGAAAAAAATGTGCGTTGGAGGGGGCCTAGTTGCCCGCCGTTTTTTTGGTCACTTAAAAAGGGCTCTAAAACTTTTAATTTCCGTTCCAATGAGCCCACCCACGATATTCTAGGAGCACTGGGTCGATACGATCACCCCTGGGAAAAAAAAAACAAAAACAAACAAATAAACACGCATTAGTGATCTTTCTTCTGGCAAAAAAATGCAAAATTCCACATTTTTGTAGATAGGTGCTTGAAACCTCTACAGTAGGGTTCTTTTATGCGCTGAATATGATGGTGTGACTTTCATTTATGTTCTATTATTTTTAGGGGGCCTTTCCCCCTTTTTTTGAAAATCAGCCAAATTTTCTCATGGGCGTAACTTTTGATGGGTAGCACTAAACTTGATGAAAGTTATATATTTGAAATCAGCATTGAAATCTGATTCTTTTGATGTATCTATTGGTATCAAAAACCCGTTTTCTAGAGTTTCGGTTACCATTGAGCCGGGTCGCTCCGGCGACCCGGCTCAATGGTAACAAAAAAAAAATCTTTTAACTGAAAGTAAGGAACAACGTTAAAACTTAACATGAACAGAAATTATTCCGTATATGAAAGGGGCTGTCCCCCTCCTCAACGCCTTGCTCTTTATGCTATAGTTTTTTTATTGTTTATAAAAATAGAGTTGTGAGAAAGTCAAACTTTAGCGTAAAGAGCGAGGAGTTGAGGAGGGGACAGCCCCTTTCATATACGGAATAATTTCTGTTCATTTTAAGTTTTAACGTCGTTCCTTACTTTCAGTTAAAAAACTTGTTTTTTTTTTAATTTTTGAACGTTTTTGAATTAATGCAGGTTTTGATATTGGCTGACCATGCATGAATAATTAAAACAAAATTTGCATATTGATTTTACTTTTATTTAGTTAAATGGCTTTCTCGAAACTTGTTTAATTTTATTTACGAACGCTTTTATTAGTAATAAATATACATAACTTATGAATTAACTTACATAACGAACTTCTATATTCATAGATTTTAAATACGTATATTAGGGGGTTCGCCCCCTAGTCAATATCTTGCTCTTTAATCTAAAGTTTGAATTTTGTTCCAATTCTTTAAAAATGACCCCTTAATCACAAATGCCGTTAATTAGAATAAATAGCTCTTATTAAAGTACAAAAAAATCTTTGGCTTAAAGAGCAAGGCATTGACTAAAGGGTGAACCCAATCATATACGTTATATTTTCTGTTCGCTTTAAGTTTTGATGTTGCTGCTTACTTTCAGTTGAAAAATTTGTTTTTTTTTACTTAATTTCTGATCCTTGTTTTAAATAATGCTGGGAAATCCGGCGTACCCTTCATAGCAATGTCCCTTCCCCCTGAAAACTTCCTTCATGGAAAGATCCTCCCACGTAACCATCGACCCACTCACCCCCCCACTACCAGAAAAAAATACCCTCTGAAAACGTCTGTATACTTCCCAATAACCAATACTATATGTTAACATTGGGTAAAGTTCGTAACTTTCAGCCCTTCCCCCGGGGACTTCGGGGGATTGAGTCATCCTAAAAGACATAGTTATCAAGTTTTCGACCATGCTGAACAAAATGGCTATCTCAAAATTTTGATCGGGTGACTTTGGGAAAAAAATGAGCTTGGGAAGGGGCCTTTAATTTCCGTTCCAATAAGCCCTCTCACGATATTCTAGGACCACTGAGTCGATACGATCACCCCTGGGGAAAAAAACAACAAATAAACACGCATCCGTGATCTTTCTTCTGGCAAAAAAATGCAAAATTCCACATTTTTGTAGATAGGTGCTTGAAACCTCTACAGTACAGTTCTCTTATACGCTGAATATGATGGTGTGATTTTCATTAAGGTTCTGTAACTTTTAGGGGGTCTCCCCCTTTTTTCTCCCCCTTTTATCGCCCTTTTTTCGAAAATCAGCCAAATTTTCTCAGTGCGTAACTTTTGATGGGTAATTCTAAACTTGATGAAACTTTTATATTTAAAATCAGCATAAAAATCTGATTCTTTTGATGTATCTATTGGTATCAAAATTCCGTTTTTTAGAGTTTACCTTACCATTGAGCCGGGTTGCTCCTTACTTTCTGTTTGTTATCACAAACTGTTTGAAAAAATGTCAAGCCTTCCAATCACTTTCGACTATTAAAAAGGACACTAGGCCTTTCGATTTCAAATTGAATGAGCCCTTTTTGAGTTTCTACAACAACACTTCCTATTAACACTTTATTTGCCCCCATGGCATAAATTACAACTGTTACCCTAAGGGCTGTGATGGTGATTGTCATCCTCTAAGACCTAATTCCCAGAACTTTCAACTAAATTAAACAAAATGGCTGTCTCAAGATTTTGATTGGATGTGTCTGGGAAAATGGTGGGCGCGAGAGGGGCGTTAGTCTTTCTCCAATCACTTTCAACTTTTAAAAAAGGCACTAGCCCTTTCAATTTCCTATCAAATGAGCCCTTGTGATGTTTCTCCAACAACGCTTTCACTAAAAACTTGGGAGGGCCCCCGGGGATCACATAAAGCCCTCGCCCGGCGGGGTGGGGGGGGGGCTATCATCCTCAAGGACCAAATTTCTAGAACTCTCTACTACATTGAACACAATGTCTATCTGTAAATTTTGATTGGATGGGGTTGGGGGAATGGTGGGCGTGAGAGGGGGGTTAGTTACCCGCCAATCACTTTCAACTATTAAAAAGGGCACTAGCCCTCTCAATTTCCAATTGAATGAGCTCCTTTTGAAGTTTTTACGACAAATCTATCATTAAAACCTTATATGCCCCTAGGGCATAACTTACAACCTTTGCCCTGGGGAGACTCTGAGGGGTTTGTCATCCTTAAATGCATAATTTCCAGAGCTTTCAACTACGTTGAACAAAATGCCTATCTCTAAACTTTGACTGAATGTGTTTGGGGAAATGGTGGGCTTGAGAGGGGGGTTAATTACTCTCCACTCACTTTCTACTATTGAACAGGGGAATTTCAATTTTCAATCAAATGAGCCCCTTTTCAAATGTCTACAACAACTTTCTATATAAACCTTACATGTTTCCAGGGCATAGCTTACAACCCTTGTACTGATGGCTCTGATGGAATTATCATCCTCAGAGACCCAATTTCCGAAAATTTGGACTACGTTGAAAAAAATTGATGTCTCAAAATTTTTATTAGATGGGTGCCGGAAAATGGTGGGTGTGAGAGGGGGTTAGCTGCCTTTCAGTAAATTTCGAATATTAAAAGTGCATCATCCCTTTCAATTTCCTCTTAATGAGTCCTTTTTGATGTTTCGTCAATATCGCTTTCTGTAAAAACCTTATATGCGCCCAGGGCATAACTTACAACCCTTGCCCTGAGGGCTGTCGGAGGGGGGGGGATGGGTTGTCATTCTTAAAGACCTAATTTCCAACACTTTCAACTACGTTGAATAAAATGGCTATCTAAAAATTTTGATTGGATGTGTTTGGAGAAAAGGGTGGCGTGAGAGGGGGGTAAGTTGCCCTCAAATCACTTTTGACTATTAAAAAGGACGCTAGCCCTTTGAATTTCCAATCGAATGAGCCCTTTTTCAATTTCCTATGACAAAGATTTCAATAAAAACCTTATATGCCCCCAGGGCATAACTTATAACCCTTGCTCTAAAGACTGTTGGGGGAGTGTCCTGCTCAAAGGTATAATTTCATGAACTTTAGACTGCTAGGAACAAAATGGCTATCTAAACATTTTGAGTGGATATGTTTGGGAAAATAGTGGGCTTGGAAGGGGTGTTAGTTGCCTTCCAATAACTTCCGACTATTAAAAAGGGCATTAGCCATTTCAATTTTCAATCGAATGAACATTTTTTGAGGTTTATACGACGTCACTTTCAATAAAAATCACGTGCTCCTTCTGGGCTTAGCATATAAACCGTGCTCCGAGGGTTTTGTGGGCATGTCTTTCTCAAAAAACATAACTTATATTTCGATATCAACTACGCCGAAAGACAGGAAACTCTCAGAAAAGTTAGTTAATATTTTCGGGGAAATGGTGGGCGAGATAGGGGGGCTAGTTGCCCTCAAATCACCTTTGACTATTAAAAAGGGTACTAGACCTTTGAATTTCCAATCGATTGACCTTTGAATTTCCAATCTCTCCTGGTTGATAATTCTCTGACTGTTTTGAAGAATTGGTAACTGTTGCCTTTCTTGAACTGGGTTTCACTGTCCACCAGATGTCCATTGCCACACTTCTTGGCAATGTGGTTTTGGAGTGCCTTTTGAACTTCTCATTCAATTTTTTTTTTAGATGTTTGTAGGTGTCTCAGCTAATTTGGTCCGATTTGTTGCTGCATAGGCGTTTCTGGTTACATAGTTGTATTATGTCTTCAGTGATCCAAGATTTTTCATCTTTTGTCTGTCTATCAAGTATGCCATTTGCAGTCTCTATTATTACAGAGGTAGTACCTTTGGCTAAGCTGTCAATCTCCTCATGAATTGTGTGGGGTGTGGATATACTCATGATGTCCCATAGTTTTGTAGAGAGGCTAGTGGTATAAGCATAAGTCAAAGTCTCCTCCAGGTAGTGAGACAGCGTCTGTTAACTGAAGACTTCCATTGCCTGGATATCAAAATATAGTCAATAATGTTTTCAGTCATTCCATTGGGCTATCTCCGTTTAACCTTACGTTGGTGTCTGTGTGTGAAAGCAGTGCTGGTGATATATAGCTCACTCTTTCTGCGGAAGTCAATTAGCTTTTTCCCCTTGCATTATGACGCCTGTGTCCTTGTGGACCCATAACATCTTTCCAACTGGCATGGCTACTGCCCACCATTGTGTTGAAGTCCCCCATTACAATTAGCATATTGTTTTTGGGCATCTGATCAGTTACACTCTGTAATTGGAGGTAGAACTGATCACAGTCTTCTTCACTTCAGGCAGAGTCCAGGGCATATATTTGGACAACTGAGAGATTTTTGATGGGTTCTTTTAGACAGATGGTTGCAATTTTTTCCAGCAAAGGAGTGAAGTTGATCAGTGACCTTCTGGCGACTGGAGGGTGAATGAAACCAACACCCTGTAGGTGAAAATTGTCGGTATGTCCTGACAATAAGAAAGTGGTTCCAATGATACTTTCTCCTTCATCTTGGGGGAGGTGCGTCTCAGCCAGGCCAGCTACATTCCATTTTTATCTGTTAATTTCTCTCAATAGGAGATTTTTTTTTCCCAGGTTTTGCTATAGTTCGGGATTTGTGTGCCATTATTAAAAACATTTTTCCTCAATATTAGAGTTTTGTCCCATCTGGGAGTCCTCGTTGGCCTATGAAGGTTGTTGGTTTCCCTGTACGCGGTAGCAAGGTCGCCAGTTACCCTGGACATGGTAGCAGGTTTGGCATAATAAAAGGGTCGTTGGTCACCCTGGACGCTGTAGTACTGCAAGCTTTTGAGTGTCTGGTTATATTCATGTTTAGAAAGGAGGGTTTCTTGGCTGATTCATTGACGGTAGTGAGCCACTCCTCTCTGTCAACTTGCAGAGGCTGTTGTCCATATCTGGATTGGTACTTATCTGTTATAGCACCTATGTTAAGTTCTTCATCCAGTGATGCACTGTAGAACCGGTTTCTTTGTTAGTTTCTTTCAGCTTAGTATGACACAAGACAAAGACAAGTGACAAAATAGATGGGAAATATGTAATTTGGGCTACATATTGGCACACTTGGTGGGGGGGGGTAAAGTATTTGGACAGTGTGAAGTTAGAAAACCATTCTTACTTCATAATATGTAGAACAATTGTAGCCAACACATTTTGCATGAAGACTCACTATATTTACCCCCACCCCTAATGTGAAAATATACAGCCCAAATTTGTTTCTAAAGTATTATGTTTTCATTATTTTTTGTGATATTTCATTAGGATTAGTCAGAGAAACAGGTTCTACTTAGATGAAGAACTTAACATAAGCGCTATAACATATAAGTACCTCTGGATCTTTTGCCCTTTTGCAGTTGTCCTCCTATAGAGAATTCTCCCACAATGGTGTTCTGTATCACCATGCATTATAACCCATTCCTAGGAGAAGGTTTGTAACTTATAGGATGTGGCCACATGACGGTGGGCCCACCTGAGTGTACACCCAAGGAGCCTTCTTCCTCCTCTGCCTGTATTTACGGCCCCTGGCTGAGGGTGCCCCAATTCCTGCTATGGATCTCCAGGGACTAGGTCCCCCTTCGTCCGTGCCTCCAATAGAAGTAATCTACGTAGCTGTAGGGTGTTTCCCTATCTGCCACCTGGGGATGCACTGAATGGCCTGGAGGAGGCCCCTACTAAGAAGAAGACTCACTTAACTCCTCCAAGAAATATGCCTAATGACTTGACTATCTTACCTTTCAAATCGGCAAACTACAGTACTAATAACAATTTTTTGTCAAAGCAGAGAAAGCAAAGTAAGCCATTTAGGTCGGGATTGAAATTAATTCCTTTATCAATTTTTCCACAGGCGGTTCAGATTGAGCTCCAGGCTGTTCATTGAACAATAAACAGTTAATAGGAGATTTTAATTATTAAAACACTAGTCCTAATCAAAGCTATTAATGCTAAGTAACAGTCTTACCAGGGCCTACTTACTATTGTTGTCAGATAGTAGAACATTGAAGAAGGGAATGCTGAGTTAATCTTGGGGGTTTAAGTGTTCTAGGTTGCAAATGGTTAAAGGCAGATCTTGGGGCCACAGTAAACGGATGTTTTCAGGGACAAACGAAGGCTATTTATGTTCTTGACTAGGTTTACAATTTTGAAAGATTTTCATTAAATAACAATGCAATTCTCGTTTCATTTGATGCTAGAGCTTTTCTTCCTTATTAGAAAAAGTTAGTTTAAAAAAAAATTAATTTGATTCAAATTACTCATTGAAGGTGGCCTTTCAGCTCCATAACTGGTGATGCATTTGGATATTAGGAAAAGGCTTCTACTAATATTCAGTTTTAAGGTAAATTTATAGTAGCTCAAGTTTTTGTTTGTTTATATTTTCCATATCCTATGGTTATAGGATGCCCAGATACGAAGGTCAACTGAATGCTGTTTGAGTAGATTTAAAATTATATCTACTGAAAACAGTATCTCCTGCAAAGGTTGTAGCAAAAGTGTATTACAAACAGCTCTAATTCCTAAAATATCTAAGGTTCTATTCTGGTCTCAGCAATCGCTCAAGGACAGGCATGATACTGTTACAAAAATGATGCACACATTAAACTCATATTCTTATGTTAAGATTAGAGTTTTTGTCTTAGGTTTAAACTTCATAAGTTAAGCAATTTTGTTTCCTTTAAAACTAGTAATGCAGTAATTTAGTTTATCTGTGACCAATTAGTAAATAGAAGTATAGAAGATAGCTTTAATATTTGGGTAACAAAATCGTTTGAAAAAGTTATTAAAATAGGAAACAAACAACTAGGATATCTGCATTCAATCACACATGATGAACTATTGTAATGTCCCAAGTTGACATTATCAACCTGCGTAAAACAGCTTTACAAAATCTGATTTCAAAGTCTACAAACCCAAGGCATTTAATGACATGAAAAGAGGTGAATTTATTATAATTTAAGGGTATTGAACATTCTGATATTAAGACACTAATAGTTCAGAGTTTATTCAACAATTTTTTTTTTTTTTACTACAAAACCATTTTAACATAGTCTTCCCAGTAAGGCTCCATGAACGCTAAGAAACAGGAGAGAAAAGAAGTAACAGAAATAGACAAACAAAACATTTTCATCAGAATTCCTTCGTACCTTCAAGAGTCTCAGCATAAGAAAGAAAAACAAAAACAATAATCCAATATTGCTATGTTCCAAAATCTATTTTTATACATTATGTCCTGAATCTGGCTTATATAAAAAGTAATAAAAGTAATCAAATTAACAATGCTCCTTGACTACTAAGGTCTCTGTATTGGCCATGCACTGTGTTGCTACGTCCAGATTTGATCTCTAGGTCCCATATTACCTAGCTAAGATCAAACCCTCTACACTACCCCAGGGTATCTGGCCTACATGATCAAAACACTCAGCTTCTTCGAATTTCCTGCCAATAATGATGCTGTGATTGCATGATGCTACTCAAAAATCCTGTCCATGAAAAATCACAACTAAACAGCCAAAAGCTGTAACACCACAAGGAGGCACAAACAGGTGTGTAGTAGAATGCTGTGCATTGGATTACAGTTCTAGAGCCATTCAGTGCAATCCATGCAATAAATGGCTTTGTGGCTAATGTCTCTCAATGTCAGATGTGGAATATGAAATTTTCAATAAAATGAAACACAGATTGGGAAGTGCCCTGGTGTGCCCCATGTGTAAGGCCAGTGGTGCAAAACAAACTATCCAAGATTTTCTAAAAATCACATTGAACCAGCACTAAAAGGAAATGTGGGACATGTTTGGCTCAAATAGGCCTGATCCCATGCTGTTTTCAATTAGTTTAGGTAAGCAGAAAGCAGAACTTCTTAATCTCCCCGGCTCTAAAAAAGGCAACATAACCTTTTATTCAGACACCTCCAAAGAGGACCACCAAAAAAAAGGAATTAGTCAGGGAGATAAAAAAATGTGCTGCTACAGGTGAGCAGAATCTGGGAATCAGAAATGGGGTCAATTTTGTAAAAAAATAGGAGCCCTTGGGACTCCCAGCCCCAGTGTAACCATAGCAGATGGTACTTTAAATAAGGAATAATGCCATGTAAATAGGGATCTACAGAGCATTGGAAGCTCAACAAGCTATGATAGAGCAGCAAAATCCTTAAAACTTGCAACGCTCCTACTAAATTAAATGAATTTGGAAAAGTAGCTTGTGTGCTTTACACAAACTCTGATGCTCTTGCCCCAAAACTTGTTGAACCAAAAGCATTAGTTTTTATTTTAAAGTGAATGGTATTTGTGAGATAAGCCAAAAAAACTCAGTGCACAAGCTGGAAAACTCTCACATTCAAATTCCTGGAGTCAACTTGTGTTGTAATTTCGATAACCCAGAATGTCATAGATAAGTATAATATTTTGTAGAACTGGACTGAAAGCTGAACCCATGAGTTATACTCTTACTCAGTCAACTTGTGGGTTGAAAATGATTGTTTGAAAATCTGCATTTAATCTGAATCATTTATGATAGGTATAGTTTACCAAAGTCAATTCACCCGCTCAATTTATTTCACACATATCCATATCTGATCTACTGTCAACAAATTTTTCCAACGAGGATTTAACTGTTTTTCTGTTTGGAGATTTTAACATGCCTGATGTTGATTTAGCGCGATGCCTAAGTAAAGAACGATGTGGGCACAATATGTTGTTGTTGTTTTTGTGGTTCTCCACACCCGGGCACTTCGTATCGAAGGAGTCGTCGTAGAAACTTCGAAAAGGGCTCGTTCGATTGGAAATTGGAATGGCTAGTGCCCTTTTTAATAGTCAAAAGTGATTGGAGGGCAACTAGCTCCCCCCCACGCCCATTCTTCCCCCCAAACAATATGTTTTTGAGGAGGACACTCCCCCACAACCATCAGGACAAGGGTTTTAAGTTATGGCCTGGGGGCATATAAGGTCTTTATAGAAGGCGTGGTCGTAGAAACTTCAAAACAGGCTCATTCGATTGGAAATTCATAGGGCTAGTACCCTTTTTAATAGTCGAAAGTAATTGGGGGCAACTAGCCCCCCCCCCTCACGCCCATCACTCCCCCAAACACCTCCAAACAAAATTTTTTCATAGCCATTTTGTTCAGCGTAGTTGTTTTTGAGATAGAAAATATGTTTTTGAGAAGGGCACTCCCCCACAACCCTCAGGGCAAGGGTTTTAAGTTATGCCCTGGGGGCATATAAGGTTTTTATTGAAGGTGTTGTCGTAGAAACTTCAAAACAGGCTCATTCGATTGGAAATTCAAAGGGCTAATACCCTTTTTAATAGTCGAAAGTGATTGGAGGACAACTAGCCCCCCCACGCATATCCTTCCCCCAAACACATCCAATAAAAATTTTGTGATAGCCATTTTGTTCAGCGTAGTTGATTTCCATATAGAAAATATGTTTTTGAGGATGACACTCCCCCACAACCATCAGGGCAAGGGTTTTAAGTTAATGCCCTGGGGGCATATAAGGTTTTTATAGTAGGCGTTGTCGTAGAAACTTCAAAACAGGCTCATTCGATTGGAAATTCAAAGGGCTAGTACCGCTTTTTAATTGTCGAAAATGACTGGAGGGCAACTAGCCCCTTCCACGTCCTTCATTCCCCCAAACACATCCAATTAAAATTTTGAGATAGCCATTTTGTTCAGTGTAGTTGATTTCCGGATAGAAAATATGTTTTTGAGGAGGATACTCCCCCACATCCCTCAGGGCAAGGTTTTTAAGTTATGCCCTGGGGGTATATAAGGTTGTTAAAGAAGGTGTTGTCGTAGAAACTTCAATAAAAGGTCATTCGACTGGAAATTCAAAGGGCTAGTGCCCTTTTTAATAGTCGAAAGTGATTGGAGAACCTCTCCCACACCCATCATTCCTCCAAACACATCCAATAAAAATTTAGAGATAGCCATTTTGTTCAGGGTAGTTGTTTTCCAGATAGAAGACATACTTTTGAGGAGGACACTTCCCCACAACCCTCAGGGCAAGGATTATAAGTTATGCCCTGGGGGCATATAATATTTTTAATGAAATCGTTGTCGTAGAAACTTGAAAAGGGGCTCATTCGATTCGAAATTCAAAGGACTAGTACCCTTTTTAATAGTCGAAAGTGATTTGAGTGCAACTAACCCCCCTCTCACACTCACCTTTTCCCCAAACACATCCAATCAAAATTTTTAGATAGCGATTTCATTCAACGTAGTTGAAAGTTTTGGATATTAGGTCTTCATGGATGACAACCCCTCCCCCCACAACCCTCAGGGCAAGGGTTGTAACTTATGCCCTGGGGGCATGTAAAGTTTTTATTCAAAGCGTTGTCGTCGAAACTTCAAAAGGGCTCATTCGATTGGAAATTGAAAGGACTAGTGCCTTTTCTAATAGTTGAAAGAGATTCGATAGCGACTAACGCCCCTCTCACTCTCGTCATGGCACCAAAGCCAGCGAATTTCCGTATTGAGGTACCTAATTTGTTCTCCGTTGTTGAGAGTTCTGAAAATTATATCTTTTTGGAAGATAACCTTTCCCGGACTCTCGGGGTCAGGGTTGTAAGTTATGCCATAGGGGCATATTAAGTTTTATTGAAAGTGTTGCCGTAGAAACTTCAAAAGCGCTCATTCAATTGGAAATTTAAAGGGCTAGTGCCTTTTCTAAGAGTTGAAAGTGATTATAGAGCAACTAACCACCCTCCGACACCCACATTTTCTCCAAATACATCAAATCAAAATCTTGAGATATTCATTTTGTTCAACGTAGTTGAAACTTATTGAAATTGGATCTTTTGGGATGATAACACCCTCTGAGCCCTCCAAGGGTTGTAAGTTATGCCCTGGGGCATATAAGGTTTATATAGAAAGTTGGTGTATATGATTTCTAGAATAGATTTTAGTCTTCCTCAAATCCAATTTTTATTTACAAGACATTCTACCTATTCATGAGGTAGAAACTTTGCGAGTCACTTGCTGTACGCTGGTCTTCTTCATTATTCATCAAGACAAGTAGAAATCTGGTAAAAACGAAATGGCTGTGGCATTTCAGAATCTTTGCAGGAATAGTTGAAATATCTAAGAGTTATGTTTTTCGAACAGAATTAATTATCAAAATTTGTATTATTTTTATTCCTCGAAAATTACTGTGTACAAAACTTTGAATACCGTATTACCGTATTCATCATTTATCTTTGAATATTAGTGCGTCGAAAAAAAGCTCCTTCAGGCAAATTTCAGAAGTATATTAGAACTGCGGGATGTGGCTATAGTTATCGTGAATGAAATTTAACTTATCCAATATGTGTGGACTGATGCCATTTTTTTTCTTAGTCACTATCATAATCACTATCAGGCCTACTACCTGAAATAGTCTTTCTGCGGTCACATTAGTCACAGGAATAGACAACAACTTGCTGGCAAGTGCGGCGACGTTGGAAATTTGATCGCAATTGCGTCTTTGGAACAAAAGAACGTTACCCTCACTGTTGTCTTTGGTTTCTTTCTGTGTCTTTAAAATGACAAAGTATAGTGCCATTTTGTTCAGCTTAGTTGATTTTCAGATTGAAAATATGTTTTTGAGGGGAATGCTCCCCCACAACCCTCATGGCAAGGTTTATAGATTATACCCTTAGGGCATATAAGGTTATTATTGAAATCTTTGTCGTAGAAACTTGAAAAAGGGCTCATTTGATTTGACATTCAAAGGGCTAGTACCCTTTTCAATGGACGAAAGTGATTAGTAATATTTTTTGTTGTTGTTGTTGTTTACACCAGGGCACTTCGTATCGAAGGAGTTGTCGCGGGAACTTCGAAAAGGGCTCATTCGATTGAAAATATAGGGCTGATGCCCTTTTTAATAGTCAAAAGTGGTTGGAGGGCAACTGATCCCCCTTCCACTCTCACCCTCCCATTTGCCTGTTATTTTTAAAAACTAAATGTTGCCTTAAGATTAAATCAAAATGCACTGTGATAATGCTAATTTCCAATAAGGCATCTCAGCAGTATAGCAAGAACGACTGAGGGAATTATGTTCAAACTTTTGGGGCTACTTCTGCTCTTAAAATTTAACCAAATCAAAATAGCATAAGTGTATCCAAGCTATCAAAGAAAGTAAACAGATTGTTTTGAGAATTGTATCAAGTTTTCCATTTCAGGTCAACTAGAGGAGGTATGAATCTAAATTAAACAGTACTATTTGTGTCCAGATTTATAAAAGGGTGTATGTTGTTAGAAAATGCTTAAAATTTTTCTCCAGCATAAAATAGCAGGCCAAACTATAAAGTCTTAAAAAACGAAAAGATTTAAAGTATTATTTTCTTTTTCCCTGAAAATACTATGTAAATTTAAAATGAACAGAAATTAATTTAAAAAAACTTTTTCCCCAAAATAAGTTTTTCAATGAAAAGTAAAGAACTCTATTAAACAAAAGATGAACAAAAATAAAATCAAATAATCTACCAAGCGTGAAACTACCACAAATCAACATCGATAAATAAATGAAACCCAAAACGAACAGAAATTACAATAAATAACCGAATCAAACTCAAAACGAGCAGTAATTAACATAAGTTGGGGGCAAAACCCTACGCCTTCCCAAGGCCAGAACAAAATTCGCACTTTACTGAAAAAATATAAATGTTTTTACTTTTATAACTTTAATAAATCAAATAATATTAACATTTCGATGAATAAATATCAGTATATGTATATTAAACTGACAATGCATATTCATTTGTATTTTTTCAGTAAAGTGCAAATTTTGTTCTGGCTTTGGGAAGGCGTAGTGGTTTTGCGCCCAACTTATGTTAATTTCTGCTCGTTTTGAGTTTGACTCGGTTATTTATTGTAATTTCTGTTCGTTTTGGGTTTCATTTATTTATTGATGCTGATTTGTGGTAGTTTCACGCTTGGTAGATTGTTTGATTTTATTTTTGTTAATTTTTTGTTTAATGGAGTTCTTTACTTTTCTTTGAAAAACTTATTTGTGGATTTTTTTTAAATTAATAAATAACAAGAAGGGTTTAGGATAAAGAAATCTCTCACAGATTATGAACAGATAAAACAGGACCTATTCAGGGTCAAATAGGAAGATGCAGTGTAAGTGAGAACATTGAGAAAATGTTCTACCACCTAAAACAGTTCCGCACCTGCCGAAAGAAGTAAGAAGAGCAATTAGGAAAAAGAAAAGAGGATGGATCAAGTATGTAAAACTCAAATGTGATAACCATCATGGCAGGTTTAAGAAATACAGAAACATACTAAGAAGATTTACTTGGAAGGTTGTGAGGGACCATGAAGAGGTGATTGCAGCTGACATTAAGCTAAACCTAAAGACGTTTTGGTGCCATGTTTCAGCAGTTAACTCATCTAGACGAGACATTCAAGATTTAATGAAAGAAGATGGTAAAAAAGATTCAGACATAAGAGAAAAAACAAACTTCTTAAACTCCAGCTTTGGTATACACTTCTCCCCCCCCCCTAACCACAACCAACACACCACCCTCCCTGGCAGAGCAATTAATCCAAAAAATAAATGGTCATGCCGTTTATCTGTTAAGATGACATCAAAAGATTGTCCTATAAGTCTCAGTTTGGTTGCATGTAAAGTACTAGGGGGCATCATAAATAAAGCACTGGTGTCCCACATCGAAGCGTAATTGAATCATATGGTTTTTTGTCCAGACTTTTAGATATTGGCCTATCAGTGGATGTAATATTGCTCAACCAAGCCTAAGCCTTTGACAATGTTCCAAGTACTAATTTTGAAAATAAAGGCATATGAAATGCACAAAGATATTCTAGATGAGATAAAAGCCTTTTTTTTTTTACTGGCAGGACTCAGAAAGTGACGGTTTACAAATGCTATGGCCATACTGTCTTCTGAATTGCAACCAGTCAGGAGTGGAGTACTTATGGGGACCATCCTGGATCCTACATTTTTCAACATGTACTTCCATGATTGTGCAACCTACTTGAAAAATCCTTTGACCTTAGGCTGTGTATGGATCAAATAAAAAATTACAACTGTTTCTCAACTGAAAGTAAGGAGCAGCATTAAAACTCAAAACGAACAGAAATTTTTCTGCATATGAAGGAGTTGTCACTGTTTTACTGTTAGTCCTATTTTCTTAAGAACGGCTCCTGAAACACAAGGACCTTTTAGTTCGAGTAGGAACCCATTTTACTAAAAAGCTTAACGTAAAGAGCAGGTTATTGAGGAGAGGGGCAACCCCTTCATATACAGAAACATTTCTGTTCGTTTTGAGTTTTAAAGTTGCTCCATACTTCAGTTGAAAAAACTTGTTTTTTCTAAATTTAATCAAACAGTTTGTGGTAACAAACTGTTGCAACCCGGCTAAATAGTAACCAAATCTCTAAAAAATCGGAATTTTATACCAATAGTTACATCAAAAGAATCGGATTTTCATGCTGATTTTCAATATATATTATTCATCTAGTTTAGTCTTCCCTATTAAAAGTTACAAGCCTGAGAAAATTTGCCTCATTTTCGAAAACAGGGGGAAACACCCCTTAAAAGTTATAGAATCGACGAAAATAACACCATCAGATTCAGCGTACCAGAGAACCTTACTGTAGAGGTTTCAAGCTCCTATCTGTAAACATGTGGAATTTTGTATTTTAAGCCAGAAGAAAGATTATGGATGGGTGTTTATTTATTTTTTTTTTTTCAGGAGTGATCGTATCGACCTAGTGGTCCTAGAATATTGCGAGAGGGCTCATTCGAACGGAAATTAAAAATTGTAGTTCTCTTCTTAAGTGACGAAAATAATTGGAGGGCAACTAGGCCCCCTCCCACACCCATTCTTTTCCCAAAGTCACCGGATCGAAATTTTGAGATAACTATTTTCTTCAGCATAATCGAAAAATTTAATAACTGTGTGTTTGAGGACGATTTAATCCCCCACAGTCCCCGGGAGAAGGGCTGCAAGTTATGAACTTAGCCCATTGTTTACATATAGTATTGATTATTGGGAAATATGCAGACGTTTTCAGTGGGGATTTTTCTGGTAAGGGGGGGGGGGGCTAGCTATATTCTCAGAGAAGATACAGACGTTGGAAATTATAATGTGATAATGGAAATTAATCAGCTTTCAAGGAAAATGAACAACAGCTCTACTTATATTGAGGATAATAACTTTAATGACCTCTTAGATACTACTGATATTGTTGGCCATTTTTTTGAGGGTTTGGATTTACAGTGGGTGTCAGAAAAGCTGTTAGATAGTCTAACCTGTGAAGACAGTTTAGAACGAGGGAACCAAAAAGGTAGCAAAGTAAATGAATATACATTGACTGTTAACATGCCAGAAATAAGCGACACATTCTTAGAAGCAATTTTAAATGATCAAGATATGAAATTTTCATTATTAGATAATTTGGACACTTTGGAGCAAGATGATTTATTATTCAACAAAAAAGGAGGTCATAGTCCAAATAATCAAGATGAGTGCTTCTCGCCCAACAATTTGAAAGATGAAAGGGTTCCAGAAATTCAGCAGTATTCACAACACCAAACTAGCTGCGGCTAACGTTTCAATGTTGAAAGAGTCGATTTGCAGTCACCAGAAGGTTCTTTACCTAGCCATGAGAAAAAGAAAGAAGAAATTCTGAGTTTGTCTACAGAGCAAAAACAATCAACAGTCGATGAAGTTAGCATTTGTGATAAGTCGCATGCTCAACCTGAACCTATGATACACACTACCAAAAGCCCTCCTGAGGTAAATGCAAAGCAAGAAGCAAGACAATTTATTACTTGTTTGCCTGTGTCACAGCCCATCGTGAAAAGAAAACCTTGCTATACGAAAAACTTTTTCTTTGCTAAAAGAAAAACTTTACGGTCGAGACCCATGTTCCCGCCTGTTGTAAAAAGAAGAACTCGTTCCACATGTAATTTAAGAGAAAATGCTCTGCTTTTGAAATCCGACAACACAACAAAGAAAAGAAAAGTAAGCAAGAACAAAATAAAAGTAAACAAGAAAAGAGCAGCAAAATTACGTATCGAATCTGAAGATAAAAAGGATCGACCCCAAGACAGTCCTCACAATTGGGAGCCATATCATCAGCCAGATCGAGAGCTTGTTAACTTGTCCATGGGACAGCCTGTTGTAAAAACAAGAAGTCGTTCCACATGCAATTTAAGAGAAAATGCTCTGCGTTTAAAACCCGCCAACACAACAATGAAAAGAAAAGTAAACAAAAACAAAATAAAAGTAAACAAGAAAAGAGCAGTGAAATTATATATCAAATCTGAAGATAGAAAGGATCGACCCCAAGACAGTCCTCACAATAGGGAGCCATATCATCGGTCAGATCTAGAGCTTGTTAACTTGTCCATGTGGCAGCCTGTTGTAAAAAGAAGAACTCGTTCCGCATGCAATTTAAGAGAAAATGCTCTGCGTTTAAAACCCAGCAAGACGACGACGAAAAGAAAAGTTAACGAGAACAAAAGAAGAGTAAAAGTAAACAAGAAAAGAGCAGCAAAATTGTATATTAAATCTGAAGATAAAAAGGATCAACCCCAAGATAGTCCTCACAATGTTCAGGTGAAATTCTCATGTTCTCCTGAAAATGGTTGCTTTCTAAGTGCTAATCCTGCTGAGGACCCATTAACTGACACAAAAGATGAAAAGCTAAGCTTCCGCGAACGAAATTTGATCGCTGCTAGAAAGTATAGACAAAAGAAAAAGGGATATTTTCATCAGCTAAAACAATCACTAAAGGAAAAGCTTCCACGTTCAGGACTGAAACAGTTAGAAAATAAAGTTTTTGAAGCAAAACTAAAAAACCGACACAAAGTTTCGGAACAGAGAGACCCGAACAAGACTGTTAGAAATAACAAAAAAGAACAGGGAAGGAAAAGCAAAACTAACAAGAGCGTTGAGCTGATTGGGAAACTCAAAGCAGGAGCGCTCGTATCACGTAGGTACAGGGAGACACAAAAAATGTACACTCAGACACTTGAGTCAATATTAAATAGTTTGTGAATTAGCGAAAGCCCCCGATGAACGGTCTACAGTGGCATAGTACGATAGAGCATTCTCGACATCATTACTATTAGTTCCAGCGATATCACAGGAGAGACGTTTTACCACTAGGCTTGAGAGATCTATTGGCCCTGTCACTCTTTCCTTTAAATGTATACCCGAGAAAAATTTAAATGCAATTGTGTTGCATGTCTTCTGATGTACCAGTTGAAACTTTTTACTCCTTAATTTTATGTACTCCCTAAGTTTGCGCGTAAGCGTAAGCTTACGCTTGCGCATGTGTCGTTTCTATTAAATTTAAAAAGTGCATTATTTACCAAATAAAAAAATCTCAATAAAAACTTGTTTTTAAAATTCAATTTATGATAGTTTTTTAAATAATTTCGTGTAGGAATTCTGGCAAATTCCCCAAGTGTAAAATTTCCCCTGAAAAATTCACTCCCTGGAAACTTTTATCCCCATGGAAAGTTCACAAACAGAAAATTCATCTCCCCGACTCGAAAAATGTATGCTTAATCCCCAATAACCTTTCCCCATGGGCTCTGGGGGGGGGGGGTATGATATCTCCAAAGGCGTATGTATTCGGTCTTTCAAACATTGTGAACAAAATGGCTATCTCAAAATTTGGATCGGACGATTTTGAGAAAAGAGGGGCGTGGGAGGAGGCCTATTTGCCCTCCAATTTTTTGGTCACTCGAAAAGGACGCTACAACTTTTAATATCCCTTCAAATGAGCCCCCTCCTGATATTCTAGGACCGCTGAGTTGATACGATCACCCCTCGAAAAAGAAAACAAATAAACACACATCTGTGATCGTTCCCGTGGCAAAAAATATAAAATTCAACATTTTGCCGATAGGAGCTTGAAACCTCTACAGTAGGGCTCTCTTATATACTGAATCTGATGGTGTGATTCTCATTGTATGACTTTTAGGGGATGTTTCCCCCTTTTTCCGAAATAAAGGCAATTTTTTTCAAGCTCAAAACCTTTGATGAGTATAATTAAACTTTATGAAACTTCAGTATTTGAAATCGCATAAAAATACGATTCTTTTGATATATCTTTGGTACCAAAACTCCGTTTTTTAGAGTTTAGATTACTATTGACCCAGGTTGCTCATTACTTACAGTTCGTTGCCACGAATGTTTTATTCTCTGAATGAAAAAAAAAAAACTGTCTTTGACGGCTTATAAAATTCAATTTTGAAGTCTTTTAGATAAGAAGTATGAATTGTTATTACTGACTACAAATTTTATTCTTATTGTCAGAAAGTCTTGTTCTGAACTGATTTTGCTTTCCTTGAGTTTTCTCTTTATTTCTGATCTGGCTATAATTATTATCTTTGTAAATTCAGCCCCCCCCCCTGAAATTTCCCTCCTCAAGGTAGTTTCTCCCTATAGAAATCCAAGAAGGGCCATTTGCCCTCAAATCTTATCGGTCACTTAAAAAGGGCACTAGAACTTTTAATTTCCGTTCCAATGCACCCTCTCCCGATCTTATAGGACTATCATTTCAATACGATCACCCCTGGGAAAAAAAACAAATAAACTCGCATCCGTGATCTGTCTTCTGGCAAAAATGGCAAAATTCTGCTTTTTGTTTATAGGAGCTTGATACTTCTACATCAGGGTTTTCTGGTATGCTGAATATGATGGAGTTATTTTCATTAATATTCCTTGAATATGAATTAGGGGGTGTCCCCCCCCCTCTATTTAAAAAATCAGCCAAATTATCTCAGGCTCGTAACAGCTGATGGGTGAATGAATCCATTAAACTTGAAGTTCGTAACCACGAACTGTTTGATGATTGCAAGCTCCTAGGACTGGCCCATTATGACCAGTCAAGTATGCAAGAAGATTTGAACCGGTAATCCCAATGGTCTTTGAATTTGTGTTTGGAGTTCAATGCTTCAAAATGTGAAGTTCTACATTTTGGACAACAATCCAAAACGTCCATATGGTTTAGGAGACACCCAGCTTGTAGCAGTTGGTGAGTAGAAAGACCTAGGGGTCGTTTTTGACTATTAGTTGAAGTTTTGTTGTCGCATTCAAGCTCAAGTTGCAAAAGCAAACTGAACCCTTGACCTCATAAAACAAACATTTATCACCAGGAAGCCATGTGTGATAATGAAATTTTATAACGCCTTGGTTCACCCTCGCCTGGAATTTTACAAGACCTTAGCCTCTCCGAGCTATAAGATGGATGTGAAGGTACTGAAGAGCGTTCAAAGAAGACCATCAAAGCTTATCTCAATACTGCAAAACAAAACCTTCAGAGAACGTCTTACCTCATGCACACTCTGTATTTTAGTATTGGCCTTCTTTAGGAAAAGAGGAGACGTAATAACAACTCGTAAGCGGCTGGAAAGTGACCTGTTGAATAATGTCTTCTCTCTGTCCCTTTCAACTACCACAAGAGGACAAACCACGAAGCTGCAGGTTCCCTGTAACACTTGACAAAAGTGCCAACACTTCTTCTCAGTCTGTTGTGTCCCATTCTGGAACAGCCTGTCTGAAGCCACCATCCAGTCTCAAACCACAGAAGCCATCAAGAAAAGAGTTGACCAAGACTAGGGTAATGCTGAATGGAGGCTAAACGGGGGTGTCAAATCATAACCACAAAACACCACCAGCACGATTTTTCTACAGGAGGCTCTACACCACCTTATCTTGCTGGATACGTGATTTACAGTAATGTCTCACCTAAAAATCAATTCTCCCACCTCAAAGATCCTCAAAATCACAAGTTTGGCTGTGAAGTAGCACACGATATGAATCCAAACAATCAAAATAGCTAGAAAATCTTTGACATTCCTTTTGAAGACACCAAGTGAGTAGTAGCTTTATGCAGACTCTGGAAACGTCTTCCAGATCATATTGTTAGCCATCAGGGGGTTGAAGTCAAGCCACAACAATGAAGTATTAGAAATCTGTAAATTGCTGGAAGTGCTTACATCAAAAGAAGATAGATCCAAATAAAATATATATTATTACACAGGGTAACAGGAAGGCGGCCATGAAATAGAAAAATGAAAGAAGTACATGGCAGAAGATAAGAAGAAGAAGATAAAGCGAGTTCGAATCAAGCAAGGGTTTCTCAGCATTTTGAGCATTTTGATACCAATAGTTACATCAAAAGAATCGGATTTTTATGCTGATTTTCAATATATATTATTCATCTAGTTTAGTCTTCCCTATTAAAAGTTACAAGCCTGAGAAAATTTGCCTCATTTTCGAAAACAGGGGGAAACACGCCTTAAAAGTTATGGAATCGACGAAAATAACACCATCAGATTCAGCGTACCAGAGAACCTTACTGTAGAGGTTTCAAGCTCCTATCTGTAAACATGTGGAATTTTGTATTTTAAGCCAGAAGAAAGATTATGGATGGGTGTTTATTTTTTTTTCCAGGTGTGATCGTATCGACTTAGCGGTCCTAGAATTTCGCGAGAGGGCTCATTCGAAAGGAAATTAAAAATTCTAGTGCCCTTTTTAAGTGACCAAAAAATTGGAGGGCCACTAGGCCCCCTCCCAGACTCATTCTTTTCCCAAAGTCACCGGATCGAAATTTTGAGATAACTATTTTCTTCAGCATAATCGAAAAATTTAATAACTGTGTTTTTAAGGACGATTTAATCCCCCACAGTCCCCGGGAGAAGGGCTGCAAGTTATGAACTTAGCCCATTGTTTACATATAGTATTGATTATTGGGAAATATGCAGACGTTTTCAGTGGGGATTTTTCTGGTAAGGGGTGGGGGGGGGTGTTGTGGGGGAAGGGGTTTACGTTTGAGAACCTTTCCATGGAGGAGTTTTTCATAGGGGAAGAGACTTTTCCATGAAGAAGGCGCCAGATATCCCAGCATTATTTTAAAAGCGATCAGAAATTAAATAAAAAAAAATTTCAACTGAAAGTAAGGAGCAACATTAAAACCTAAAACGAACAAAAACTATTATGTATATGAGGGGGTTCGTCCCCTCGTCAATACCTCACTCTTTACGCTAAAGTGTTTTCAAAAGAGCTATTTATTCTAAGTAAACGGCCTTTGTGATTCAGGGGTCATTCTTAAAGAATTAGAAAGAAATTCGAACTTTAGCGTAAAGAGCGAGGTATTGACGAGGGGTGAACCCCCTTATATACGTAATAATTTCTGTTCTCTTTAAGTTTTAATGTTGTTCCTTACTTTCAGTTGAAAAAACTTGTTTTTTTTTATTTTAATAAAGAGGACACATAAAAAAGGAGGACGCATTAGTGCTACCAATGCAAAAAAGTGATTTTCCTTGTTTTGCAACTTGGAGGCCTGCAAGTTTCCTGTATAGGTTTTTTGGCAATGGCGATTCCAATGGTGTACCTTTTGGTACATCGTTTTGCCAATTTGGAGGGTTTCAGGCTATATTTTGAAATTTACTGGGAATTTCTCGCCTAGTAAAACGATCTAATAGGACACGAGTTTGAGAAAATTCATTTAGAAGGTTAATTTTGGAACCTCATTTTCATTTAGATGACGTCACATTTATTATCAGTATTGTAATGACGTCATGTACGAACAAAAAAGTATCCATACATGTAACAGCCATAAAAAAGTCACTTACGTCATAATATATATTTCAATGACGTCATTTATTGCATAAAAACTAGCTATATTCTCAGAGAAGATACAGACGTTGGAAATTATAATTTGATAATGGAAATTAATCAGCTTTCAAGGAAAATAAACAACAGCTCTACTTATATTGAGGATAATAACTTTAATGACCTCGTAGATACTACTGATATTGTTGGCCATTTTTTTGAGGGTTTGGATTTACAGTGGGTGTCAGAAAAGCTGTTAGATAGTCTAACCTATGAAGACAGTTTAGAACGAGGGAACCAAAAAGGTAGCAAAGTAAATGAATATACATTGACTGTTAACATGCCAGAAATAAGCGACACATTCTTAGAAGCAATTTTAAATGATCAAGATATGAAATTTTCATTATTAGATAATTTGGACACTTTGGAGCAAGATGATTTATTATTCAACAAAAAAGGAGGTCATAGTCCAAATAATCAAGATGAGTGCTTCTTGCCCAACAATTTGAAAGATGAAAGTGTTCCAGAAATTCAGCAGTATTCACAACACCAAACTAGCAGCGGCAAACGTTTCAATGTTGAAAGAGTCGATTTGCTGTTACCAGAAGGTTCTTTACCTAGCCATGAGAAAAAGAAAGAAGAAATTCTGAGTTTGTCTACAGAGCAAAAACAATCAACAGTCGATGAAGTTAGCATTTGTGATAAGTCGCATGCTCAACCTGAACCTATGATACACACTACCAAAAGCCCTCCTGAGGTAAATGCAAAGCAAGAAGCAAGACAATTTATTACTTGTTTGCCTATGTCACAGCCCATCGTGAAAAGAAAACCTTGCTACACGAAAAACTTTTTCTTTGCTAAAAGAAAAATTTTACGGTCGAGACCCATGTTGCCACCTGTTGTAAAAAGAAGAACTCGTTCCACATATAATTTAAGAGAAAATGCTCTGCTTTTGAAACCCGACAACACAACAAAGAAAAGAAAAGTAAGGAAGAACAAAATAAAAGTAAACACGAAAAGAGCCTCAAAATTACATATCGAATCTGAAGATAAAAAGGATCGACCCCAGGACAGTCCTCACAATAGGGAGCCATATCATCAGCCAGATCGAGAGCTTATTAACTTGTCCATGGGACAGCCTGTTGTAAAAAGAAGAACTCGTTCCACATGCAATTTAAGAGAAAATGCTCTGCGTTTAAAACCCGCCAACACAACAATGAAAAGAAAAGTAAACAAAAACAAAATAAAAGTAAACAAGAAAAGAGCAGCAAAATTATATATCAAATCTGAAGATAGAAAGGATCGACCCCAAGACAGTCCTCACAATAGGGAGCCATATCATCGGCCAGATCTAGAGCTTGTTAACTTGTCCATGTGGCAGCCTGTTGTAAAAAGAAGAACTCGTTCCGCATGCAATTTAAGAGAAAATGCTCTGCGTTTAAAACCCAGCAAGACGGCGACGAAAAGAAAAGTTAACGAGAACAAAAGAAGAGTAAAAGTAAACAAGAAAAGAGCAGCAAAATTGTATATTAAATCTGAAGATAAAAAGGATCAACCCCAAGATAGTCCTCACAATGTTCAGGTGAAATTCTCATGTTCTCCTGAAAAAGGTTGCTTTCTAAGTGCTAATCCTGCTGAGGACCCATTAACTGACACAAAAGATGAAAAGCTAAGCTTCCGCGAACGAAATTTGATCGCTGCTAGAAAGTATAGACAAAAGAAAAAGGGATATTTTCTTCAGCTAAAACAATCACTAAAGGAAAAGCTTCCACCTTCAGGACTGAAACAGTTAGAAAATGAAGTTTTTGAAGCAAAACTAAAAAACCGACACAAAGTTTCGGAACAGAGAGACCCGAACAAGACTGTTAGAAATAACAAAAAAGAACAGGGAAGGAAAAGCAAAACTAACAAGAGCGTTGAGCTGATTAGGAAACTCAAAGCAGGAGCGCTCGCATCACGTAGGTACAGGGAGAGACAAAAAATGTACACTCAGACACTTGAGTCAATATTAAATAGTTTGTGAATTAGCGAAAGCCCCCGATGAAGGGTCTACAGTGGCATGGTATGATAGAGCATTCTCGACATCATTGCTATTAGTTCCAGCGATATCACAGGAGAGACGTTTTACCACTAGGCTTGAGAGATCTATTGGCCCTGTCACTCTTTCCTTTAAATGTATACCCGAGAAAAATTTAAATGCAATTGTGTTGCATGTCTTCTGATGTACCAGTTGAAACTTTTTACTCCTTAATTTTGTGTACTCCCTAAGTTTGCGCGTAAGCGTAAGCTTACGCTTGCGCATGTGTCGTTTCTATTAAATTTAAAAAGTGCATTATTTACCAAATAAAAAAATCTCAATAAAAACTTTTTTTTAAAATTCAATTTATGATAGTTTTTTAAATAATTTCGTGTAGGAATTCTGGCAAATTCCCCAAGTGTAAAATTTCCCCTGAAAAATTCACTCCCTGGAAACTTTTATCCCCATGGAAAGTTCACAAACAGAAAATTCATCTCCCCGACTCGAAAAATTTCCCCTGAACAATTCACTCCTTGGAAACTTTCATCCCCATGGAAAGTCCACCAACAGAAAATTCATCCCCCCACTCGAAAAATGTATGCTTAATCTCCAATGACCTTTCCCCAGGGGCTGTGGGGGGGGGTCATGATATCTTCAAAGGCGTATGTATTCGGTCTTTCAAATATGGTGAACAAAATGGCTATCTCAAAATTTGGATCGGACGATTTTGAGAAAAGAGGGTCATGGGAGGGGGCCTATTTGCCCTCCAATTTTTTGGTCACTTGAAAAGGACGTTACAACTTTTAATATCCGTTCAAATGAGCCCCTTTCTGATATTCTAGGACCGTTCAGTTGATACGATCACCCCTCAAAAAAGAAAACAAATAAACACACATCTGTGATCGTTCCTGTGGTAATAAATATAAAATTCAACATTTTGCCGATAGAAGCTTGAAACCTCTACAGTAGGGTTCTCAGATATACTGAATCTGATGGTGTGATTCTCATTAAGATTCTATGACTTTTAGGGGGTTTCCCCCCTTTTTTTTAAATAAAGGCAATTTTTTTCAAGCTCAAAACCTTTTTATGGGTATAATTAAACTTCATGAAACTTAAGTATTTGAAATCAGCATAAAAATACGGTTCTTTTGATATATCTTTTGGTACCAAAACTCCGTTTTTATAGTTTAGGTTACTATTGAGCCAGGTTGCTCCTTACTTACAGTTCGTTGCTACGAATGTTTGATTCACCGAATGAAAAAAAAAAATGTCTTTGACGGCTTATAAAACTCAATTTTGAAGTCTTTTAGATAAGAAGTATGAATTTTTATTACTGACTACAAATTTCATTCTTATTGTCAGAAAGTCTCGTTCTGAACTGATTTTGCTTTTCTTGAGTTTTCTCTTTATTTTTGATATGGCTATAAACATTATCTTTGTAAATTCAGCCCCCCTGAAATTCCCTCCCCAAGTTTGATTCTTCCTATAGAAATCCAAGATGGGCCATTTGCCCTCCAATCTTATTGGTCACTTAAAAGGGGCACTAGAACTTTTAATTTCCGTTCCAATGCACCCTCTCTCGATCTTGTAGGACTATCATTTCAATACGATCACCCCTGAAAAAAAAAAAAAAATAATAAACTCGCATCCATGATTTGTCTTCTGGCAAAAATGGCAAAATTCTGCATTTTTGTATATAGGAGCTTGATACTTCTGCATCAGGGTTTTCTGGTATGCTGAATATGATGGAGTTATTTTCATTAAGATTCTTTGAATCTAAATTAGGTGGTGTCCCCCCCCTCTATTTCAAAAATAAGCCAAATTAGCTCAGGCTTGTAATAGCTGATGGGTGAATGCATCCATTAAACTTGAAGTTCGTAACAACGAACTGTTTGATGATTGCAAGCTCCTAGGACTGGCCCATTATGACCAGTTAAGTATGCAAGAAGATTTGAACCGGCTATCCCAATGGTCTTTGAATCTGTGTCTGGAGTTTAATGCTTCAAATTGTAAAGTTCTACATCTTGGCCATCAATCCAGAACGTCCATATTGTTTAGGAGACACCCAGCTTGTAGCAGTGGGTGAGTTGAAAGACCTAGGGGTCGTTTTTGACTATGAGTTCAAGTTTTGTTGTCGCGTACAAGCTCAATTTGCAAAAGCAAACTGAACCCTTGGCCTCATAAAACAAACATTTATCACCAGGAAGCCATGTGTGATAATGAAATTTTATAACGCCATGGTTCACCCTCTCCTGGAATTTTGCATGACCTTAGCCTTTCCGAACTATAAAATGGAAGTGAAGGTACTGAAAAGCGTTCAAAGAAGACCATCAAAGCTTATCTCAATACTGAAAAACAAAACCTTCAGAGAACATCTTACCTCATTCACACTCCCTATTTTAGTATAGGCCTTCTATAGGAAAAGAGGAGACATAATAACAACTCGTAAGCGGCTGAAAAGTGACCTGTTGAATCATGTCCTCTGTCCCTTTCAACTACCACAAGAGGACAACCCAGGAAGCTGCAGGTTCCCTGTATTACCAGACAAAAGTGCCAACCCTTCTCAGTCTGTTGTGTCCTATTCCGGATCAGCCTGTCTGAAGCCACCATCCAGTCTGAAACCATAGAAGCCTTGAAGAAAAGAGTTGACCAAGACTGGGGTAATGCTGAATGGAGGCTAAATGGGGTGTCAAATCCTAATCACAAAACACCACCAGTACGATTTTTCTACAGGAGGTTCTACACCACCTTATCTTGCTGGATACGCGATTTACAGTTATGTCTCACCTAAAAATCCATTCTCCAACCTCAAAGATCCTCAAAATCACAAGTTTGGCTGTGAAGTTGCACACGATATGAATCCAAACAATCAAAATTACTAGAATATCTTTGACATTCGTTTTGAAGATACCAAATGAGTAGTAGCTTTATGCAGACTCTGGAAATGTATTCCAGGTCATATTGTTAGCCATCAGGGGGTTGAAATCAAGCCAGAACAATGAAGTATTAGAAATCTGTAAATTGTTGGAAGTGCTTAGATGAAAAGACGATTGATCAAAATAAAATATATATTATTAAATAAAATATATATTATGTCTTTGAGACTTGAGATCATAGGCAGCGCAATAGCGCTGCCTAAGTAAAGAACGATGTTGGCAAAATATATTAATTTTTTTTTCCTTTAGACCAGGGCACTTCGTATCGAAGGAGTTGTCGTAGAAACTTCGAAAAGGGCTCATTTGATTGGAAATTGAAATGGCTAGTGCCCTTTTTCATAGTCGAAAGTGATTGGAAGGCAACTGACACCCCTTCTACGCCCACCATTTCCCCAATCAAAATTTTTAGATAGCCATTTTGTTCAGCGTAGTTGATATCCAGATATGAATTATGTTTTTGAGGAGGATACTTCCCCACAGCCCTCTAGGCAAAGGTTGTAAGTTATGCCCTGGCGGCATATATTGTTTTTATAGAAAGTGTTGCCGTAGAAACTTCACAAAATTCTCGTCCGATTGGAAATTCAAAGGGCTAGTGCCCATTTTAATAGTCGAAAGTGATTGGAGGGCAACTAACCCCCCTCTCACGCCCTCCTTTTCCCCAAACACATCCAATCAAAATTTTTAGATAGTCATTTGTTCATCGTATTTGAAAGTTCCTGAAATTAGGTCTTTCAGGGTGACACCCCCCCCCCACAGTCCACAGGGCAAGGGTTATAAGTTATGCCCTGGGGGCATATAAGGTTTTCATAAAAAAAAAATGTTGTCGTAGAAACTGCAAAAAGGGCTAATTTGATTGGAAATTGCAATGGCTAGTGCCCTTTTGAATAGTCGAAAGTGATTGGAAGGCAACTAACACCCCTGCCACGTCCACCATTTTATCCAAACATATCCAATCAAAATTTTGAGATAAGCCATCTTGTTCAACATAGTTGAAAGGTCCGGAAATTATATCTTTGAGGATGACACTACCCCCACAGCCCTAGGGGTAAGGGTTGTAAGTTATGCCTTGGGGGCATGTAAAGTTTTAATTGAAAGCTTTGTCGTTGAAACTTGAAAAAGGGCTCATTCAATTGTAAATTCAAAGGGCTAGTGCCCTTTTTAATAGTCAAAAGTGATTTGAGGGCACCTAACCCCCCTCTCACGCCCACCTTTTCCCCAAACACATCCAATCAAAATTTTTAGATAGCCACTTTGCTCACCGTAGTTAAGAGTTCTTGAAACTAGGTCTTTGAGGATGATAACCCACTCACAGCCCTCGGGCAAGGGTTGTAAGTGATGCCCTGGGGGCATATAGGGTTTTTATAGATATTAATCCTGTAAAAACTTCAAAAAGGACTCATTCGATTAGAAATTAGAAGGGCTTGTGCCCTTTTTAATAGTCGAAAGTGATTAGAGGATAACTAACACCCCCTCACACCCACCGTTTCCCCAAACACATCCAATTAAAATTTTGAGATAGCCATTTTCTTCGACTTAGTTGAAAAGTCTGGACATTATATTTTTGAGGATGACACTCCCACCCCAAAGCCCTCAGGGCAAAGGTTGAAATTCATACCCTGGGGGCATATAAGGTTTTTTTTATAGAAAGTTTTGTCGTAAAACTTCAAAAAGGAATCATTCGATTGGGAATTGAAAGGGCTACTGCCCTTTTTAATAGTCGAAAGTAATTGAATGGCAAGTAACCCCCTTTTTCATGCCCACCATTTCCCCAAACATCCAATCAAAATTTGTACATAGCCATTTTGTTCAACGTATTTGGAAGGTCCGGAAATTTTGTCTTTGAGGATGACAACCCCCTCACAGCCCTTAAGTCAAGGGTTGTAAGTTATACCCTGGGGCATAAAAGATTTATATAGAAAGTATTGTAATAGAAACTTCAAAATTATTGGAAATTGAAAGGGCTAGTGCCCTTTTAAATAGTCGGAATTGATTGGAGGGCTACTAGCCCCCCTCTCACGCCCACAATTTCCCCAAACACATCCAATCAAAATTTTGAGATAGCAATTTTCTTCAGCGTAGTTGAAAGTTCTGGAAATTAGGTCTGTGAGGATGACATCCCCCCCCCCTCGGGCAAGGGTTGTCAGTTATGACCGGGGGCATATAAGGTTGTTATTGAAAGCGTTGTCGTAGAAACTTCAAAAGGGCTCATTCGATTGGAAATTGAAAGGGCTAGTGCCTATTCTAATAGTTTAAAGTGATTGGAGAGCAACTAACGCCCCTCTCACTCCCACCGTTTCCCCAAACACATCCAATCAAAATTTTGAGATAGCCATTTTGTTTAACGTAGTTGACAGTTCTGGGTATGTCTTTGAGGATGACAACCACCTCACAGCCCTCAGGGCAAGGGTTGTAATTTATGCCCTGGGGTTATATAAGGTGTTAATAGAAAGTGTTGTCGTAGAAACTCAAAAAGGGCTCATTCGATTGGAAATTGAAAGGGATAGTGCCCTTTTTAATAGTCGAAAGTGATTGAAAGATTTGACATTTTTATAGTAAAGATCGATGTGGGTACAATGTATTATTATTTTTTTTTTTTTTTTTTTTTAGAACTGGGCACTTCGTTTCAATGGATTTTTCTTAAGAACATCTAAAAGGGCTCATTCGATTGAAAATTGAACGGGCTAATGCCCTTTTTAATGATCGACAATGATTGGAGGACAACTAGTCCCCCTCCCACTTCCACCCTCCCATTTGCCCATTATGTTTAAAAACTAAATGTTGCCTTAAGAATAAATCACAATGCACTGCGTTTTAACGCTAATTCCGAATAAGACATCTCAGCAGTATCCCAAGAACGAGTGAGGGTATTATGTTAAAAATTTCGGGGCTAAGTCTGCTCTTAAAATTTAACCAAATCAAAATAGCGTAAGTGTATCCAAGCTATCAAAGAAAGTAAACAGATTTTTTTTGCGAATGGTATCAAGTTTTATATTTCAGGTGAACTAGAGGAGGTATGAAACTAAATTAAACCCTACTATTCGTGTTCAGATTCAAGAAAATATACGATGGAGGAGGAGAATTTACTGCTGAACATCCAGAGGGGGTAAAAATTTGTTGTTTTTTACATTTTTCTTTGAAAATTTCTATGAAAAACAAAATTTGCACCACGAATTCTGTCTGAGCTTCTGCAGAAGTTAGACCTAGTTTTCTCTAGTCGCCACTGGTCTTATTGTAGGTACGCGAGATAAAATGATAGACAAGCGAAATGACGATGGTTTTGATGAAACCTTTCATAAAGCAAATAATTTTCTTGTGAGTGCAATCTCCCTGAAGACTTTTTGCAAAGTTCTCAGATTTCTGATTCTTCATGTAAAAGACCAAAGCGTGCACAGCAAGTAGCTTGCTGCTTTTGTGATTTTGTAACCATGTAGTACACTTGACACCTTTGATACACTTAAATGCCTAATGATTTGAGATGCAACTTCACCATGGACATTTCCAGTCCAACACAGGCTTAAAGTCAGTGGCGTCATTTCATTCTGAACTAAGGGGGGGGGGGCTAAGCAAGCTCTATGGGTCCCCTAAATTGGTCCGCTCACAGTTGTTAGAGAACAATATTTCTTCATAGTGGTTAGAACAGGTCCCTCCCAAAGTCGACTAATAATAGTAAGAAGCAATTTAAAAGTTTTTAGTGAATACACAGAGAAATTAAGTTGGAAAGTAATTCACAGTTTTTTTTTTGTAACACTGAGAACCAAGATGGTTTCATTTTTCTAACCATATGTTTTATATTCTTTAATTTTATACAATAATTTTATATATTTTCTAACCATAGCATTGAATTCAAACAATTTCAAAAGAGACTTTTCACTACATATCAACGTCAGATCACTGAGCCTTTCGTCGCCTATTGTTGATTTTGAATAGGTTTTAATCAGGTTTAGTATAGATAAGAATCTCTCATTACTAGCCGTTGAGATAGACAGAGCAATGAAAATTTGCACTCTTTTCAACTGTGAACTACTTTGAATTACTTTCCAACTTAATTTATTCATTAAACACTTTTAAATTGCTTCTTACTATTATAAGTCGACTTTGGGAGAGACCTGTTCTAACCACTATGAAGAAATATTGTTCTCTAACAACTGTGAGCGGACCAATTTAGGGGACCCATAGAGGTTGCTTAGCCCCCTCCCCCCTTAGTTTAGAATGAAATGACGCCACTGACTTTAAGCCTGTGTTGGACTGGAAATGTTCATGGTGAAGTTGCATCGCAAATCATTAGGCATTTAAGTGTGTCAAAGGTGTCAAGTGTACCACATGGTTACAAAATCACAAAAGCAGCAAGCTACTTGCTTTGCACGTTTTGGTCTTTTACATGAAGAATCAGAAATCTGAGAACTTTGCAAAAAGTCTTTAGGGAGATTGCACTCACAAGAAAATTATTTGCTTTATGAAAGGTTTCATCAAAACCATCGTCATTTCGCTTGTCTATCATTTTATCTCGCGTACCTACAATAAGACCAGTGGCGACTAGAGAAAACTAGGTCTAACTTCTGCAGAAGCTCAGACAGAATTCGTGGCGCGAATTTTGTTTTTCGTAGAAATTTTCAAAGAAAAATGTAAAAAACAACAAATTCTTACCCCCTCTGGATGTTCAGCATTAAATTCTCCTCCTCCATCGTAAATTTTCTTGAACTGACACCAATTGACTGGTCTGAGTTTTTCTTTTTAATGCTCAAGTTGTTCTTGTATAGCTCTTATTTGTTAAATTTGTCATGTTTTCTCACTTTTTTTATAAGTTGGTTCAATCTAAGCCCTTCTCCCCTGCTGATGAAGCCTTTCTATTGTGAAGTCAAAATATTTTGTGTTTGATTGTCAGCACAATTTCTTTTTAATTGTCTTATTAACAGATCTTTTCCTTTTTCATATTCTCGTGTTATGATATTGTTGAAATTACAGATGTAACAGAAATTACAATAAATAATCGAGCTAAATTCAAAACGAGCAGAAATTAACGGGAGTAGGGCTCAAAATCCCTATGCATTCCCAAGGCCAGAACATAATTTGCACTTTACTGAAAAAATATAAATGTTTTTACTTTTATTCTTTAATAAATCAAATAACATTAGCATTTTGATTACTAAATATCAGTATATGTATATTAAACTGACAATGCACATTCATATGTATTTTTTTCAGTAAAGTGCAAAATTATGTTCTGGCCTTGGGAAGGCATAGGAATTTTGAGCCCTACTCATGTTAATTTCTGCTCGTTTTGAGTTTGATTCGATCATATATTGTAATTTCTGTTCGTTTTGGGTTTCATTTATTTATCGATGCTGATTTGGGGTAGTTTCACGCTTGGTAGATTATTTTATTTTATTTTTGCTCATTTTTGGCTTAATGGAATTCTTTAATTTTCTTTGAAAAACCAATTTTGTGGAAAAAGTTTTTTTAAAATTAATTTCTGTTCGTTTTATATTGACATAGTCTTTGCAGGGAAAAAGAAAATAATTCTTTAAATCTTTTCGTTTTTTTTAAGACTTTATAGTTTGGCCTGCTATTTGTATGCTGAGAAAAATTTTCAACAATTTTTAACAAAATACGCCCTTTTAAAAATCTGGACACAAATAGTAGTGTTTAATTTAGTTTCATATCTCCTCGAGTTCACCTGAAATAGAATACTTGATACCAGTCTCAAAAAAAAATCTGTTTAGTCTATTTGATAGCTTGGATACACTTACGCTATTTTGATTTGGTTAAATTTTAAAAGCATACGTAGTCCCGAAAGTTTGAACATCATACCCTCAGTCGTTCTTGGGATACTGCTGAAATGTCTTATTGGGAATTAGCATTAACAGTTAACACAGTGCATTTTGATTTAATCTTAAGGCAATATTTAGTTTTTAAACGTAATGGGCAAATGGGGGGGTGGGTGTGGCAGGGGGACTAGTTGCCCTCTAATCATTGTCGACTATTAAAAAGGGCATTAGCCCTTTCTATTTTCAATAGAATGAGCCCTTTTAGAAGTTCTTAAGAAAAATCCTTTGAAACGAAGTGCCCTGGTCTAAAATAAAAAAAAAAAAAAAAAAAAAAAAAAAAAAATACATTGTACCCATGTCGAACTTTACTATAAAAATGTCAAGCCTTCCAAACGCTTTTGAATATTAAAAAGTGCACTAGCTCTTTCAATTTCCAATCAAATGAGCGCTTTTTGAGTTTCTACGACAATGCATTCTATAAACACCTTATATGACCCCAGGGCATAAATTACAACCCTTGCCCTGAGGGCTATGAGGTGGTTGTCATCCTCAAAGACCTAATTTCCAGAACTTTCAACTGCGTTAAACAAAACGGCTATCTCAAAATTTTGATTGGATGTGTTTGGGGAAATGGTGGGCGTGAGAGGGGCGTAATGGTGTAATGGTGGGAGAGTGAGTTAGTTGCTCTCCAATCACTTTCAACTATTAAAAAGGGCACTAGCCCTTTGAATTTCCAATCGAACGAGATTTTTTTGAAGTTTCTACGGCAACACTTTCTATAAAAACCTTATGTGCCGCCAGGGCATAACTTACAACCTTTGCCCTGAGGGTTGTGGGGAAGTGTCCTACTCAAAAACATAATTCCTATCTGGAAAATTCCTTTACTTTTCTTTGAAAAACTAATTTTGTGGAAAAAGTTTTTTTTTAATTAATATCTTTTCGTTTTATATTGACATTGTCTTTTAAGGAAAAAAGAAAATAATTCTTTAAATCTTTTCGTTTTTTTTTTTAAGAATTTATAGTTTGGCCTGCTATTTGTATGCTGAGAAAAATTTTCAACAATTTTTAACAAAATACGCCCTTTTAAAAATCTGAACACGAATAGTAGGGTTTAATTTAGTTTCATATCTCCTCTAGTTCACCTGAAATAGAAAACTTGATACCATTCGCAAAAAAAAATCTGTTTAGTTTCTTTGATAGCTTGGATACACTTACGCTATTTTGATTTAGTTAAATTTTAAGAGCAGAAGTAGCCCCGAAAGTTTGAACATAATACCCTCAGTCGTTCTTGGGATACTGCTAAGATGTCTTATTGGGAATTAGCATTAACAGTTAACACAGTGCATTTTAATTTAATCTTAAGGCAACATTTAGTTTTTAAACGTAATGGGCAAATGGGAGGGTGGGTGTGGGAGGGGGACTAGTTGCCCTCCAATCATTTTCGGCTATTAAAAAGAGCATTAGCTCTTTCTATTTTCAATCGAATGAGCCCTTTTAGAAGTTCTTAGAAGCCCTTTTAGAAGAAAGAAAAATCCTTTGAAACGAAGTGCCTTGGTCTAAAAAAAAAAAACAAAAAAAAAGAAGAGAAAAATAATAACACATTTTACCCATATTGATCTTTACTTTAAAAATGTCAAGCCTTACAATCGCTTTCGACTAATAAAAATGGCATTAGACCTTTTAATTTCCACTTAAATGAGCCCTTTTTGAGTTTCTATGCCTATGCATTCTATAAACACCTCGTATGACTCCATGGTATAAATTACAAACCTTGCCCTGAGAGCTATGAGGTGGTTGTCATCCTAAAAGACCTAATTTCCAGAACTTTCAACTGCAGTAAGAGACGATCACGTCCAATGTTAAGAAATATAAAAACCCCTAACTCCTAAAAAAAAAGTCAAATCAAAACAAAAGGTACACCATTAGAACCGCCTTGTCCGAAACAAAATGGCTATCTCAAAATTTTGATTGGGTGTGTTTGGGGAAATGGTGGGAGTGAGAGAAGCGTTAGTTGCTCTCCAATCACTTTCAACTATTAAAAAGGGCACTAGCCCTTTGAATTTCCAATCGAACGAGATTTTTTTGAAGTTTGTACGACAACGCTTTCGATAAAAACCTTTTATGTCTCCAGGGCATAACTTACAACCTTTGCCCTGAGGGCTGTGGGGAAGTGTCCTCCTCAAAAACATAATTCCTATCTGGAAATCAACTACGCTGAACAAAATGACTATCTCAAAATTTTGATGGGATGTGTTTGGGGAAATGGTGGGCGTAGAAGGGATGTTAGTTGCCTTCGAATCACTTTCGACCATTAAAAAGGGCACAAGCAACTCCAATCTATATTCGAATGAGCCCTTTTTGAAGTTTCTACGACAAATCCTTTGATACGAAGTGCCCTGGTCTAATACCAAGAAAAAAATAATAATAATATATTGTGCCATCATCGTTCTTTACTTACGCAGAACTATTGCGCTGCCTATGATCTCAAGTCTCAAAGACATGCACTGACTTAAATGAGATACATGTATCAAGATTTTCTTTAAGTAGAGCCAAAGATTGCTATGTTCAATTCTTGTGCATCTTGCTAGATTAAAATATTTTATTTAAGCTTCATATTGGCCTGATCATGATGAGTTTCCAGAAGTCTTGAAATCCTTAGAAAGCTAAAACGCATATTTCCAGGGTCAGTTCTTTGAATCCTTTTGTACACCCTAGTTCAATCTCAGGCTTCATATTGTCCTGCTATTTGATGTCAAATTTTCCTTTGTCAATGAAACCACAGGAAACTAACCATTCTTCATTTAAGCCCTTGGTTGATTCGAACTCGCTTTATCTTCTTCTTCTTATCTTCTGCCATGTGCTTCTTATACTTTTCTATTGCAAGGCCGCCTTCCTGTTACCCTGTGTAATAATATATATTTTATTTTGATCAATCGTCTTTTCATCTGAGCACTTCCAACAATTTACAGATTTCTAATACTTCATTGTTGTGGCTTGACTTGAACCCCCTGATGGCTAACAATATGATCTGGAAGACGTTTCCAGAGTCTGCATAAAGCTACTACTCATTTGGTATCTTCAAAAGGAATATCAAAGATTTTCTAGTTATTTTGATTGTTTGGATTCGTATCGTGTGCTACTTCACAGCCAAACTTGTGATTCTGAGGATTTTTGAGGTTGGAGAATGGATTTTTAGGTGAGACATTATGTAAATTGCGTATCCAGGAAGATAAGGTGGTGTAGAACCACCTGTAGAAAAATCGTGCTGGTGGTGTTTTGTGGGTTTTGTGGACACCCCCGTTTAGCCTCCAATCAGCATTACCCCAGTCTTGGTCAACTCTTTTCTTGACGGTTTCTATGGTTTGAGACTGGATTGTGGCTTCAGACAGGCTGTTCCGGAATGGGACACAACAGTCTGAGAAGAAGTTTCGGCACTTTTGTCTGGTGCTACAGGGAACCTTTAGCTTCCTGGGTTGTCCTCTTGTGGTAGTTGAAAGGGACAGAGGGCATGATTCAACAGGTCACTTTCCAGGCTCTTACGAGTTGTTATTACGTCTCCTCATTTCCTATAGAAGGCCTATACTAAAATAGAGAGTGTGAATGAGGTAAGACGTTTTCTGAAGGTTTTGTTTTGCAGTATTGAGATAAGCTTTGATGGTCTTCTATGAACGCTCTTCAGTACATTCACATCCATCTTATAGCTAGAAGAGGCTAAGGTCTTGCGAAATTCCAGGTGAGAGTGAACCATGGCGTTATAAAATTTTGTTATCACTCATGGCTTCCTGGTGATAAATGTTTGTTTTATGAGGCCAAGGGTTCAGTTTGCTTTTGCAACTTGAGCTTGTACGCCACAACAAAACTTCAACTCGAAGTCAGAAATGACCCCTAGGTCTTTCAACTCACCAACTGCTACAAGCTGGGTGTCTCCTAAACAATATGGACGTTTTTGGATTGTCGTCCAAGATGTAGAACTTTATATTTTGAAGCATTGAACTCCAGACACAAATCCAAAGACCATTGGGATAGCCGGTTCAAATCTTACTGCATACTTAACTGGTCATAATGGGCCAGTCCTAGGAGCTTGCAAGCACCAAACAGTTCGTTGTTACGAACTTCAAGTTTAATGGATTCATTCACCCATCAGCTGTTACGAGCCTGAGATAATTTGGCTGATTTTTGAAATTGAGGGGGGGAGGGGAACAACCCCTAATTCAGATTCCAAGAATCCTAATGAAAATACCGCCATCATATTCAGCATACCAGAAAACCCTGATGTAGAAGTATCAAGCTCCTACATACAAAAATGCAGAATTTTGCCATTTTTGCCTGAAGACAGATCATGGATGCGAGTTTATTTGTTTTTTTTCCAGGGGTGATCGTATTGAAATGATAGTCCTACAAGATCGGGAGAGGGTGTATTGGAACGGAAATTAAAAGTTCTAGTGCCCTTTTAAGTGACCAATAATATTGGAGGGCAAATGGCCCCTCTTGGATTTCTATAGGGAGAATCTACCTGAAACTTGCAAGATTCTGTATTCAGCCACCTGTGACAAGCCTAACTTTCATCGAAGACTTATTTATGAACCCTTCTATATGAAACGAGCAATTCTTCGTCATTTTGGGCCCTTCCTGTGGGGTTACACTGGTCGTCGTATCATGGGGAATATACGCATATTTTGTTATATTTTGACCATTCTGGTTAAGATTATTACTTTGAAAATTAGAACCAACGCTGTTTGTAGCCACAATTGGACCAATAAGCAAAAAACTTGACAGGAAGGGAACTAATTTCAGTGCGTATATAGAATAAAAAAATTGTATTGCGCAATTTTTATCATGATCAGGTCACTTCCTTTTTCTGAAATTATTAAAATTACCTAGACTAATAAGTTTTAATGGGCACTCTTAAACATACTAAATTTTAGACATTTAGTATCAGCATAAAGTAGAGATTCTTTTGGTGTGCATAGTGTTTCCAGGCATAATTTTAGTTTTGGAACTTCTTAAAGTTTTCATTACTATTGGAACCGCTCGCTCTTTGCCTACAGTTTGTTACCACGAGCCTTTTGATAGTTGCAGTGCTTTGATTATGAGTTCTCTACTTTTTCATATTTTCACTTTCAGATGTCAAGCCAGGTTCAATCATACTCCCATCATTGGAAGCGTACAACTTAAGGACATCAAGCTTGACAATGAGCCTCTTCTTGGTAAGTTGTTTTGATACCTTGACTGTTCAGGATCAAAAAACTTTATAAGCCAAAAAGATGAAGTCCATCAAACAAGCAGCCGTAAAATCTAAGAAAGAAGTTAATTTCTCTGTAACAAATAGCTCTCAAAATTTCCGAGCATGCACAAATATTCTATTCCAAAAATCTTGAAGCCAACAAGCACATTGGAGGCATCTTTGTTCAAGGAGGGGGGTATTCAATAAAAGTGCAAATAAGACAAATTAGATGGGGAATATGAAATTATTGATAGTATTTTAGTTTTTTATAATGGAGAATCTAGATAAAAGTTATTTTCAGTTAGTGCCACTGATTCTCATGAAAAGCAACGCACATTCTGTTTCTGACGCATGTCAAAGGGACAGTAATATTCATCTACTGCCGATGGAATATTAAAAATTAAGTTTAGAAATAAAATTGACAGAAAAACTAACTTATGCAAATAAAAACATTAATTCTTTTTCATTAAGTTAAGTTATTATATTGCATTCAAGTTATTTTCAATGTTTTACTATTTTGCTTTCTGTTTCAGGAATTTGTAAGTTCACGTAAACACTCGCGCGTTTTTGACGTGTATTCCATTTAAAAAACGTTTAAAAAAGAAAGTTTTTTAAGGAATAGAAAAAAGCCGTTTTAAAATCTAAGACGAGCAGAAATAAAGTCCCATGATAATTTAAACTTAAAACCACCAGAAATGATTTTCAACGAATAAATGAAAGAAATTTAACAGAAATTTAAATACTAATAAATAGTCAAACCAAAGGTAAAGATAACAGATGTTGATATTCCTATAGATGAAGAAATGAATCCCAAAATGAACAGAAATCAAAATGAATAATCAAGTCAAACTAAAAACGAACCACAATTACCATAAACAAGCAGGGTTACTCTCACCTGAACTTTCTACAGGCTATAGAGGGATTTGTGCTTTACAGCAAACGACTGTAAAGCACAAAAAAAGATAATGTCACCATGCTAATTAGGGTTTGCAAATAAGAGTGTTACTTAAGACCGTATGCAGGGCGGGGGCTAGGGGGTTTGACTCCCACCCCCCGGAATGTTGGTCCGACTCGTAAAAAAGTAGCAAAAATGAATATAAACAAATTTTTTATGCATTTTTGAAGGTTTTTTTTTTGTGAAACCATCCTCCCGAAAAGAAATCCTTTTGTAACCCCCCCCCCCCCGAAAAAATCATGGATACTGTCCAGGTGTAACTACTGCCCCTCCCTTTTAAAAATCCTTTAGCCCCTTCTTCCTCCCTCAAGAACAAAATTTGAGATCCTCTTAGCCCATCCTTCTCCAGCGGTGCCTGAAAGTTTAAACTTCATCCCCCAAGCTGTTCCCGAGATATGAAAAAAAGATATTAGAACTTTCAATTTCTAATTTGATGAGCCCTCTCTCAAGTTTCTATGACCACTTATTTTATGAGAAGTGGTTGGGCCAAAAAATTGTCTGGCCCTTTGTCGAATCCATATTAGGGGGAAACAGTATTTCTTTTCTATTTTCACTCTGCATTGTAGTTCCCTAGCCCGAGGACTTCAGGATGTAAGTTTCGAGCCGATTAGGAAAATAATGTTTAGCCCTTTTCTGCATTCTATTTTTTTTCCTGGGGAGGGTGGCATGCGCTGGAATTTTCTTTGTGTATTAAGCTCCTCTTGGCCCAAGAATTTAAGACTTTAAGTTTCAAACTGATCAGGGACACCGAGTTTTTGGACCGTTTCCAAAAACTTAACCCCTCTGCCACGACAAAATTTTTGATGCTTTTAACACAGAAAATGATCCTTGAATCTTTTAAGCCAATTTACAGCCTCAATCAAACAAGCCCCCTTTTCCATTGTAAAACCTGTATGCAAACAGTTGACAGTTTGCATTATTTATGGCCCTTGCTCCAGTGGCCATAAGGTTATGTTATCCCCATAGGCATATTTATTATACAGTCGAATATTTTGAGCAGAATGGGTATCTATTTTTTTGGATATCTTGGGTTATGGGGAGAGCGGGTAACAAAAAAAAAGATAGATGGGGGCTGGTTTTCCTTCCATCTTTCTTGACTCTTAAAAAAAGTACTAGAACTTCGAATTTGCAATCAAATGAGCCCCCTCCTAAGGTCTTAGGTTCCCTGTCCCTTCTATACAGAAAAATAAAAAAAACAAGTTTTTTAAACTGAAAGTAAGGAGCGACATTAAAACTTAAAACTAACAGAAATTATTCCGTACATGAAAGGGGCTGTCCCCTCCTCAACGCCTCGCTCTTTATTCCGTATATGAAAGGGGCTGTCCCCACCTCAACGCCTTGCTCTTTACGCTAAAGTTTGACTGTCTCAAAATTTTTTTTTTTAAAAAATAAAAAACTTTATCGTAAAGAGCGCGGCGTTTAGGAGGGGACAGCCGCAGTCATATAAGGACTAAATGCGGAGGCGGTGAGGCGGGGACAGTCCCGTTCATGTATGGAGTAATTTCTGTTCGGTTTAAGTTTTAATGTCGCTCCTTACTTTCAGTTTAAAAAACTTGTTTTTTTTATTTAATTTCTGATCGTTTTTTAGTTAATGCAGCTTTTATTTGCATAAAAATTTTACTTTTCTTTTGCTAAATGAATGTCTTTACAAATTAACTTACGTAACTAACTTCTATATTCGTATATTTTTCTTCTGGCAAAAATTCAAAGTTGCAGATTTTTGCAGATATGAGCTTGAAACCTATGTAATAGGGTTTTCTGATACGCTGAATCTGACGTTGTGATTTTCATTAAAATTCTTCCACTTGTAGGGGATGTTTCCCCCTCTTTAAAAAATCGAGTAAATTTCCTCAGGCTTGTTGCCTTTGATGAGTAATACTAAACTTAATAAAATTTATATATTTAGAATCAGCATTATAAACACATTCTTTTGATACATTTATTGACATCAAAATTCCGTTTTTAAAAGTTTCGATTACTATTGAGCCGTATCGCTTGTTTTTTTATTTTTTTTTTTTATTACGTATATGTTATTACGTATATGAGGTGTTTCTGCCCTTATTAAATAACACTCTCTTTAATTTAAAATTTAAAAAAAAATTTTTTTCACAAACCCCTGAATAACAAAGGACTTTTATTTAGAAAAGATAGCACTTTTGAAAGCACTAAAAAAAAACTGTAGCTTAAAGAGCGAGGTATTGACTTGGAGGAGAACCCCCTCAAATACGTTATAATTTCTGTTCGTTTTAAGTTCTAATATTCCTTCTTACATTTCAGTTGAAAAAACTTGTTTTTTTTTTATTTAATTTCTGATCGTTTTTTAAATAATGCTTGGAAATCCGGCGCCCCCTTCATAGAAATGTCCCTTACCCCAAAGAAACATCCTCCACGGAAATATTCTCCAGAGTAACTCCCTCCTCTAGCCCCCCTCCAGAAAAAATCCTTCCTGAAAATGGTTGTATACTTCCCAATAACCAATAAATAATGCTGGCAAGTCCGGCGCCCCCTTCATGGCGATTTCCCTTCCCCCATGAAAACTTCCTTCATGAACAGATCCTCCAACATAACCCCCGACCCACCCATCCCTCCCACTAGCAGAAAAAAAACCTCCTGAAAACTTCTGTATACTTCCGAATAACCAATACTATATGTTAACATTGGGTAAAGTTCATATCTTTTAGCCCTCCCTCTGGGTACTTCGGGGGATTAAGTCATCCTAAAAGACATATTTATCATATTTTCGACCATGCTGAACAAAATGGCTATCTCTAAATTTTGATCGGGTGAATTTGTTAAAAAAATAATTGTGGGTGGGGGCCTTTGTGCCATACTTTTTTATTGTTAAATTAAATTTTTAAATTTAAATTTTATTTAACTTAAAATGTAGCCATCCAAATTTTTTATATGCCCAAGGGTAGTTTACGTAACACACTGGGTAAAAAAAAAAAAAAAAAAAAAAACAAACAAACAAACAAACAAATAAACACGCATCCGGTATCTTTCTTCGGGCAAAAAATGGAAAAAACCAAATTTTTGTAGATAGGTGCTTGAAACCTTTACAGTAGGGTTCTCTAATACGCTGAATATGATGGTGCGATTTTAATTAAGGTTCTAAAACTTTTAGGGGGTCTTTCCCCCTTTTTTTGAAAATCAGCCAAATTTTCTCAGGCGCGTAAATTTTTATGGGTAGCACTAAACTTGATGAAAGTTATATATTTGAAATCAGCATTGAAATCTGATTCTTTTGATATATCTATTGGCATCAAAAACCCGTTTTCTAGAGTTTCGGTTACCAGTGAGCCGGGTCGCTCCTTACTTACAGTTCGTTACCACGAACTGTTTGATAGTCAGGTGAAAAATCCAAAACAAGTAAATAATACGTTGAACGTATATATTTTTTTTTTACTTAGGTTGCAATATTAAGCCGCCTCTGACGATGCACGTCACCGGTGCACGCAACAGAATTCTTTTCGTTCATTTGTAACCGTGGAATAAACAAGAAATTTCAGAGCCCCGTTGTAGACTTTAATTTCAACTAGGTTGCCATAATATCGATGTCCCTTTTTATTAGCAAATTATTTATGTCTTATCTCTCAAACAATTTTGCGTCTTGTCTCTCGAGTCAAGTAGGTTGCTTTGGTAAGGCTTCGGAAACTGCGGAACACTTGGCAGTAGTTCATGGATTCTTGTCAAGATCTTGGGATCTAATCATAAATTGACTAGTATGTTGTGTAAAAAAAACTAAGGTAAATTATTAGGTAATGAGAAAGAAAGATTAAGATTCTGCACCAGGTGGAAAAAAAAGTTTATTGTTGATTGGAAAGAAAGATTTAGATTCTACGTAAAATAGAAAAATAAAAAAAAACATTGATGTTGTTAAAAGAGAAAGAAAATTGCGTAAGTCATGAAGCACTCGTTTGGGGTGCTATTATTGCGACAAAATTTTTCGACAAATGATTAACGAAGGCCTCGTGTTTCAGAAAAAATCGGTTTTAAAGCATAAGTAATCTTATATTCACACAGTCGTGTTTTTGACATCATCGCATCTTATTACAATCATTAGAAAATTTTAAATTATGCAAAAAATATATTCTTACTTGTTCTTGTACTTGTCCTAGGACCAGGCGCTTTTTTCGCCTCACCCGGTATTCATATGTTTGGTGGGAATCTGTTTAACAGTAAGCTCCTCAGACTCCAAAAACTTATTTCTGATTTCAGATAAAAAAAAATTGTATCATATTGCATACCATCCAGGCTTTCATAATTATGTGTTTTATCTTTGTATTTGTTTCACTTTATTTGTATTACTAGGTGGTTTCTGATGCTTTAACTAATTTTTCAATGGGTATCTTTTTTTCTGAAGTTTTCCGAAGCTCTAGAATGTGACTTTTTGTTGAAGGTGAAACTAATCAACGCAACGAATTTTTGAAGAATTGTGAACAAGAATTGCAAAATGTGACAAATGTCAGGTAATTTGGTTAAGAACGAATAGGATACTATTCTTGGAGACAAATTGTGGCTTAAATCTTGTTTAGTTTACGGGGATCTCGGCAAAAATAAGTGGTTTGGTCTCTTTTGACCTCTTATTAGCTTTCAACACGTTTACAAATGAAACAAAGCTTATCATAGCCCCCGCGTTAGCGTAGACACTGAGTAAAGACAAATATGTGTCTCAGGTATTAGTATTAAATTAGTATGATCATATGATATTATTTTTGATTATCGCATAGTATATTACCATTATCTACTATTATTATTATCATTGCCTCTACGGAATGGTGCAGGAGACCTTATTCTGTTGCATACTGAAAGTTTTGGTGTCATTTCTAAGAGTTATTAAATAAAAAAAACAAGTTTTTTTAACTGAAAGTAAGGAGCGACATTAAAACTTAAAACAAACAGAAATTATTTCGTATATGAAAGGGGCTGTCCCCTCCTCAACGCCTTGCTCTTTACGCCAAAGTTTTTTATTGTTGAAAAAAAATAGAGTTGTGAGAAAGTCAAACTTTAACGTAAAGAGCAAGGCGTTGAGGAGGGGACAGCCCCTTAAAAAGGGCACTAGAACTTTAATTTCCATTCCAATGAGCCCTTCCACGACATTCTAGGACCACTGAGTCGATACGATCACCCCTGGGAAAAAAAAACAACAAATAAACACGCACCCGTGATCTTTCTTCTGGCAAAAAATACAAATTCCACATTTTTGCAGATTAGTGCTTGAAACCTCAACAGTGTGGTTCTCTGATACGCGGAGTCCGGTGGAGTGATTTTCACTAAGGTTCTATAATTTCTAGGGTTTCTTTCCTCCTTTTTCGAAAATCAGCCACATTTTCTCAGGCGCGTAAATTTTGATTGGTAAGATTAAACTTGATGAAACTTATATATTTGAAATTAGAATTGAAATCTGATTCTTTTGATGCATCTATTGGTATCAAAAAAATATGAGCGTGAGTTTCCGTTTTTTAGAGTTTCGGTTACCATTGAGCCGGGTCGCTCCTTACTTACAGTTCGTTACCACGAACTGTTTGAAACCGACCGAAGGTCAATCTTTCAGCCCTTTAACGCCCCGTTGCCCCCGGGCACCCCGAATACCACGTGGTATTGGATAAAATATCAAGATAACTATTTTAACCAACACGACCGCAAGGTTCTAAAGTTGTACCCACGGGGCTGGCCTAATAACTGAAGTCCAAGCAATGACGACCCCCAAATCTCACAATTAGCCCTGTTGAGGATCACATCAAATGAACCCAGACATTTCAAGCCTCTATCCTCAGAATTACAAAATATTTATTTTTCTGAGAAGCATGGTCATGGATGCGTGTTTATATGTCTCGGCTTTTTTTCAGTGGTTATGATACTGAACTAGTGGTCTTAGAATACAGGAACCGACCTCATTCGAACGAGAATTGAAAGTTCTCGTGCCCCCTTTTTAATTAACAAAAAAGATCCCGCTACAGCAAAACAGCGATTTATACCTTTTTATGACGTGGGCCAAATATGGGTCAAAATATTTTCTAGCGAAAACCCTGAGATACCAACTTTAGAGCAATCGGAAAGCTTTCTATATTGCTCCCACTTTTTAGATGCCATGATCCCACATCGGATTGTCCTGAAATTAATATTTCACAGTCTGCGCAGAATAAACAGCTATTATAGGTAGTTGCTCTCAACTTTCACTTGACCCGAGCTAATTTATTTGATGCTTCGTTGTTCCCTATGCAGTAGCTGTATAGTTGCATACCAACTGTTATGGGTGAATTCAGTGAATCTTTCCTTGGATTGGGACAGGGGGACCAGGAATATCAAAAGAAGTATTTCCGACCCAAGTTTTCCATATTTATCTGAAGGATCCTTCAGATAAAAAGGTGAGAAAATAATTTTCTTCCTTAACCTGGTATTAATTTCAGCTGTATGGAAAAAACAGTGGTCTAAGGAATATATTTATGGTTTTATTCATTTTTTGTTGTCGCATTTGTTATTTAACTTTGTCGTATTTGTAAAAACCCTCGTTATTAGTGCTTTTAGCGCGAAAAAGAGTAAGTTTAATAAAATATGTCTGTGTCTATGTCTATATCTTTCAATCAAAGCATTTTATGTAGTACTCATTAAAGTGCAAATAATACCCCATCCTTTTGAGGATTTGAGGGGCGATAATACCATTCTTATTATGAATATTCTCATTTGTGGTAATTTATGTTCGCTATAAGTTTATCCTCACAGTAACTTCTGTTAGTTTTAAATTTCGTTTCTTCATTCCATGTAATTTGTGCTTTGTTTGAGGATTGACATCATATATAATCCAATTTCTGCTCATTTTAGCTTTAAACTTGTTCTTTACTTCTCATGGAAAGGTTTTTCTCTGTTTTAATTGATTTTAAAAATGGATATTTTTTATAGAATATCTGAAGGGTAGTGAAGAGCGAACAAGATTAGAAGAGGCACTTCATAGATTGAGTAATGACTGTACGGATGTTCCTATTGTCATTGGAGGCAAAGAATATAGGACAGAGAAAGTTAAATATCAACCAATGGTAGGTAAATCAGTAGATTTCTTTTTATTGAATAGGGAACACAATGGAAGAGAGGATGAATAAAGACACTCTTATTGCATATTTTATATGTTTCGAGCCACATATATATCATTTCCTTCAACTTTTGGAACTGAAACAGAGTTTTAGAGAATTGATGAGATTTAGAATCAGTTTCGGGGTTCGGCGTATTCTCCCCGCAAAAAAATCCCCTATTACATTATTCAACACACCCTCCCCCTCGAAAATCTCCCCTGGAAAATTCCCTCCAAAAATTCTTACCTGAAAATTTTTTGTCACTTGTAAAATTTAGCAGCCAAAGGAAAACTAAGACAGGTAAAAAGAATGAAGAAAAGAAGGGATTCTGGAATATTCTACTTATATTCCAAAATATATAAATAATATATGGTATAGAATCAAACAGTTCGTGTTAGCGAACTGCAAATTAGGAGCGGATCGGGCCAATAGTAACCAAAATTGTAAAAAAAAAAAGGAATTTTAGGAAAAATTAGTACATAAAAAGTTTGGTTTTTTATGCTGATTCCAAGTATATAAAGTTCATTAAGTTTAATACTACGTATCCAATGCCACGAGTCTGAAAAATTTTGCCCGATTTTGGAAAAAAAAGGGAAAACTCACAAAAAGCCAAGTGATCACAACGAAAGTCACACCCCTTGGAAACGATCCGTGGAAGTTTCAAGCCGAGCTAACAATCAACACCAAACTTACCTGCGCTATTTCTACTAAAGCTTTATCTATCACAAGGCCTTAAACATACTCTAGGGTCCTTGTCTCTGGGGCTGTTTTGGTCTAATGAATCTATACTAAGTCCTTGGGCCAAGGAGACTTACCAAATATGACTCCAGCAAATGTTCATTTTTCACACAGACCCTAGCAGAAAAAAAATTGGTATGTTTGGTCTTGACTGTTAGCTTAGCTTGAAACTTTCAGGCGTCGTTTCCCGGCCAAGGAGATCTCAAGTTGTTTTTTTAATGCTGTACAACGAAAATGTGCAAGAATGCTTGCTTAAACAAGCAGTTTTTTATTGTTACATATTTTACTTTTTAACATCAAGAGGTTTGTAACAGTTTCTGTTGGTTCGCTTGGTTGAAGTTAAAAAAATTCTCGGTAATTGTATGATATATCCTCTGCAGCTCAAGCTGTTCAGGCATTGATGCACAGTAAACCGGTTTCTTTCGCTAGTGTCTTTAAACTCAGCGTGAGAAAAGACACAGAGAAGTGACAAAATGGATGGGAAATGTATAATTTGGGCAATATACTTGCACGTTAGAGGAAGTGGGGGTAAAGTATTTACACAGTGTGAAGTCAGAAAACAATTCTTAGTTCATAAGATCAGAATAATTGTAGCTAATACATTTTGCATGCAAGTGCGATTTACTTTACCCCTACTCCGTAATGTGCAAATATATAGCCCGAATTTGTTTCTAAAGTATTGTATTTTTATCATACCTAGGTATGTTTTATTAGGATTAACCTAACTTCACTTCTTGAGCTGCAGGGGAGATATCATACAAGTACCAAATTCTCTTTGGAGCTTTTAGCAAGATTTTTTTTTTTTGTTAGATCACAGAGAACCTAAATTAGTAAGACTGAAATGGACATTACTTAGGGGTGAAATTGTGTTCTGGCCAAACTTTCTTTAATGTTTTAAGGAAACAGTAGAGACAAGTGAATGAAACTCTCAGGAATTAACTCGAATATCGAATTTGGAAGTCTCTGAGAGTTTCATTCGCCTAACTGTACTACTTATTTTGAAAATGTCAAAGAAAGTTTGTTCGGAAAGAAAACTATTTACCCTATGTTGTAAAATTGATACAATTACGCGCTCTGTAAAGTTACACGCACTTATTCTAGAAAGCTACTTTTTTTAATAATTCTATTTTCTTTTTATTCTTGTTATTGAAAACTTTGAAAGCTTCATAAAGATATTTGATATACGTTTTGAAGACAAACTTTCCCTTTTGTCATTTATATATTTTTATTTTTAGCCATTTGATCATGGAAAGAATGTGGCCAAGTTCTATTATGCTGATAAGGTATGTTTCTGATTTAATTCTAGTTATACTAATTCATCCACTGTTTGATTTTTTTACGCACATTAGACTTGCTTTTATGGAAGAATTTTTTTTTTTACAGCTTTAGTATCAATTCATCCTAAAACCGTGGTTACTGCTACACCATTGCTGTTCCCAATCATTCATTTTCTTTGCCACTTTGTGTAATCTTGATACGGTAAATCGGGTTTTCTGTGTATTCATTAAAATGTTTATTTTTATTGAAATAAAAAGTGCAGTATTTTTCTCTTTCTGATTGAATCAACATAGCCGAAAATGCAAATACAAATGATTGCAAAATCGAACGCATTGTTTATTTTGAGGTTAGTGTATATTGATTGAGATGTATAAAAAGCAAAAGCTGAAGGATTGGATAATAAATACAGTAATTTTGACTTAAATCGGGGGCCACCCCTGTGATTTCGTGCTTGCTTCGGTTTATGCTACATAAGCCACCTTGAAAGTGAATAATATAGCGGGCTGCTCCTAATCTCTTCTTAAGAAAATATTTCTTACCTTCTTCGAAACACTGATTCAGTGCTAAACTTCATTCGCATCGCGTACTATTTCCAAGGGACTGTACTTTCTGAAGTCACTATCAATCTAATATGGATCAAAAACTCTTTTTTAGTTGTTGTTCTTTGCTTTATTTCTATATAAAAATAAGCAACGTCTTTAAGACATGAAAGAAAGTTAAAAATTTTTTTAAGTTTAGTTCAGAATCGCTAAAGCTATTTAATTCAAACCAGAGAAATACCTGAAAATTTAAAAATTAATTTGTTTTTTGTTAGATATTAAATAAAAAAACATAAGTTTTTCAACTAAAAGTAAGGAGTAACATTAAAACTTAAAACGAACAGAAATTATTACGTATATAAGGGGTTCGCCCCCTCGTCAATACCTCGCTCTTTACGCTACAGTTCGAATTTTGTTCTAATTCTTTAAGAATGAATCACAAAGGCCGTTTAATTAGAATAAATTTGAAAGTACTAAAAAAAACTTTAGCGTAAAGAGTGAGGTATTGACGCGGGGGCGAATCCCGTCATATGCGTAATAATTTCTGTTCGTCTTAGGTTTTAATGTTGCTCCTTACTTTCAGTTGAAAAAACTTGTTTTTTTATATATTTAATTTCTGATTGAAAAATTATCTTCCCAAATGAAAAATTCCTCCATGGAGAGATCCTTCCACGTAACCCCTCCCCCGACCCTCCCCCCTCCACACAAAAAAATCCCCCTGAAAACGTATGTATATTTCCCAATAACTAATATTATATGTAAGCATTGGGCGAAGCTCAGAACTGGCAGCCCTTCCCCCTAGGACTGTGGGGGATAAAGCCATCCTTAAAGACAAAGTTAATATATTTTTAGACCATGTTGAACAAAATAGCTACTTCAAAATTTTGATCGGGTGACTTTGGGAAAACATGAGCGCGGGAGGGGACTAGTTTCCCTCCAATTTTTTCGGTCACTTGAAAAGGGCACTAGAGCTTTTAATTTCCGTTTGAATGAGCCGTTTTGCGATATTCTTTGCCCTCCAATCACTTTCTTCTATTAAAAAGGGCACTAGTCCTTTGAATTTCCAATTGAATGAGCCCTTTTTGAAGTTTCTTCGACAACGCTTTCTATGAAAACCTTATATGCCCCCAGGGCATAACTTACAACCCTTGCCCTGAGGGCTGTGGGGGGAGTGTCCTTCTCAAAGACATAATTTCCAGATCTAACAACTACGTTGAACAAAATGGCTATCTCAAAATTTTGATTGGATGTATTTGGGGAAATGGTGGGTGTGGAAGGGGTGTTAGTTGGCTTCTAATAATTTTCGGCTATTAAAAAGGGCACATGCCCTTCCAATTTCCAATCGAATGAGCCCTTTTTGAAGTTTCTACGACAACTCCTTTGATGCGAAGTACCCTGGTCTAAAAGAAACCAAAAAAAAAAAAAAAAAAAAAAAAAAAAAAAAAATAATACAGTGTGCCAACATCGTTCTTTACTTAGGCAGCGTTATGGCGCTGCCTATGATAGAAATGCTGTCTGCACAGAAAAATAAATCATGCGTGGAAACCATTTTAAATTTGTTAGCAAAAAGGGAACCAAGGGAAATCATCCTTATTAAGACATAAACCCGCAAGGTTGAATCCCGTAGAGGTTTGATTTCGGGGACACCTTCCTCCTCCTTATTTTGAATCAGAGTCGTTAGTATGACTATGCTACGGCTCTTATACTAAACATGAAAAAGAAATTGAAATGAGATAATTTTATGATCGATGGTGTATAGTTACTAGTTATTATCAATGTTCTTACATTATTTAGTTCCTCTTTTTTAACTGTTCTCTGTGATTTAGACTGCAGATCAACTTTTTTTAAATTTTATTACATTTTTTTTTATTATTAGCTATGGCCATTAGTATATTTGCTCATATTTTATATCTACAAAGATTTAGCTTCTGGAATTCTGATCTTCTTTTTCATTTTTATTATCTCTGTGTCATTTAAAGTTGTGTTTATGTATTCTTACAACTGGCCGGTATAAAGAAAAGAAGGAGGATTTTCATATGTGTCAACATTAATTTGCTTGATTCTGGAATGAGCTTGAAGTAGGTGTAATTGCAGATAATTCAAACTAACAAAGCTGCCGACTTCTGCTGTCTTTTTGATTAAGTTAGCATTGGTGCCATTTATAAAAAAAAAAATGGACTGCCTTATTGGACTTTTGTTTAATATTGCGTTCATAAATGTTGTAATTTTTTTGTCTATCCGTTATATTAAACCGTAAACGATTATATTTAAAAAAAAAGAAATTCCTTGATGTTTTCTTAAGAAGGTTTTTAATTGTGTTATTCTTTAGTAATATTTAACTACGTTAAATTGCACGGGATAAGCAAGAAAGAACAACGAAAATGGGCGTTTCTTGACAGAATGGTTCTGAGCTCTAATGATCTGATTTATTTTAACAGGAGCTGCTTGGTAAAGCCATTGATACCTCTTTGACTGCAAAGAAAACCTGGGAAAAAACCCCGTTATCAGATAAGGTGGATATTTTTTTAAAAGCCGCTGACCTAATGTCAACGAAATATCGACACGATATGGTTGCTGCCACGATGCTTGGACAAGGGAAAACAGTATTTCAAGCTGAAATAGATGCCGCTGCTGAACTAATAGACTTTTTAAGGTTTTTATTTCTATGTACTTATTTGGCCCCGAAAAAGAGAACTTTCCAGTAGATGAGATTATCACAGCACAGATGTATGTTGCTCCCAGTCACTGGATTGGTACTAACCAGCCACTGCAAAAATAATGGGCATCAACTTTAGAAACAAATAAGTCCCACAATTTCAAATTCTAAACGAGAGAGGATCGCAAATGCAATTTAATAGTGATAAAAAAGTTGATGAGCTATAATTGTGACTTCAAATCAAAACATTCGTGTTAATGAACTGTAACTAAGAAGCGACCCGGCAATAGTAACCAAAACTCTAAAAAACTGAATTTTGACACCAATAGATACATCACAAGAATTGAATTTTTATGCTGATTTCAAATATATAAGTTTCATCAAGTTATGTCTTATCTATCAAAAGTTACGAGTTACCATAAAATTGCCAGGAGAAAGATCATGCATGCTTTTTTTTCAGGGATGATCATATTAACCCAGAGGTCCTAGAATATCGCGAGAGGGCTAATTTGAACGTAAATTAAAAGTTCTTGTGCCATTTTTAAGTGACCCAAAAAATGGGGGGTAGCTAGGCCCCCTTCCACGCTCATTTTTTCCCCAAAGTCACTGGATCAAAATTTTGAGATAACCATTTTGTTTGCATCGTCTTTTGTTTCTTCTTTTTTTCGACGTAACACCTTTAATTTGTGTTGTTTTCTGAGACCACATTGCCGTTCTAGGACGAACAAATAAACTTTCAAATGGGGATAAACCCATTTATTTACACAGTAAAAAAAAGGGTACTAAAGTCCAGATATTTCGATCACATATACAGCGACCGTCTTCAGTAGAAATATTAAAATAATAAAATTGAAACTAGCATATTTATACACAACAAAATAAATAACTTTTTGGGTCACTCAGAAAATAATGAACTTCCGGATTATTAACTTGATTGTTTTCAGAGAGAGTTCACTGACAAAGTTCATTCAAAGTTCTTTATGTGAATTTTCTTCTTTAATCTTGCCCAAATGTAAAACAAATTTCCAATGAAAGTGGCAAAGCCTTCCGTGTCTTCTAAGTGCAAACCAAATGCGGAGTTTATAGATGATTACTGGGCTGGTCTCATTTCCCCATATATACGACGTATTTTCGACATAAGACCTTTAAATTAAGTGCTGTTTTCTTAGACCACACTGCCATCCTAAGACGAACAAATAAACTTTCAAACCGGGATAAATCCATTTATTTAGACAGTGAAAAAACAGGTATAAAAGTCCAGATATTTCGGTCACATACAGCGACCGTCTTCAGTAGAAATACTAAAATAATAAAATTGAGACTAGAATATTTATATACAACAAAATAAATAACTTTTCGGGTCATTCAGAAAATAATGAAGTTCCAGATTATTTTCAGAGAGAGTTCATTGACAAAGTTTATTGAAAGTCTTCATGTAGATTTCCTTCTTTAAACTTGCCCAAATGTAAAAGAAATTTCCAATGAAGGTGGCAAAGCCTTCCGTGTTTTCTAATTGCAAACCAGATCGAACGAGATATCTGGTACTTTTGTAACGGTACTTTTGTACCTTTTTTTTTTTTTTAACTGTCTAAATAAATGGATTTATCGCCATTTGAAACTTTATTTGTTCGTTTGCATAGTCGAAAAATCTAATAACTATGTCTTTAAGGATGACTTGTTCCCCAACAGTCCCCGGGGAGGGACTGCAAGTTATGAACTTTGCCCATTGTTTACATATGTATTGGTTATTAGGAAGTATACAGACGTTTTCAGGGAGGTTTTTTTCTGGTGGGGGGGGGGGAGATTGGAGAAGGGGGTTACGTGGGAAGATCTTTCCATGGAGGAATTTTTCACGGGGGAAGAGAATTTTCCATGAAGGGGGCACCGGATTTCCCAGCATTGTTTATAAAACGATCAGAAATTAAATAAAAAAAAAGTTTTTCAACTGAAAGTGAGGAGCAACATTAAAAGTTAGAATGAACCAAAATTATTACCTATATGAGTGGGTTTGCTCTTTCGTCAATACCTCGCTCTTTACGCTAAATTTTGTTCAGTACTTTCAAAAGAGCTATTTATTCTAATTAAACGGTCTTTTTGATTCAGGGGTCATTCTTAAAGAATTGGAACAAAATTTGAAATAAATAATTTAAGATAGATCATCCAATACTTTCCCATCAGGAGACAACGATTTGTTTTTCTCTTTTAAAATGTGGGGGAGGGTATATAACATAATACTGATGACTAGTCCATGTGTAATAAAAACATGATAAGGTTAAAAGGATCCAAATTAAAGAACATTTTTAATAAATTAGAAAATGCTCTAGCTTTTATGCTATCACGTTTAAAGAATTAATGAGTTAAAGTCAAGGCTCTATAAGCGTTCTTCATAAGAAATACTCTTGAAAAAGGGGGTAAGAGTTGTGGTTCTTTAAGACAATTTAGAGGAATTGTACAGTCAAAACCTTAAATAATATAATTTAGAATTACCGATGGTCCAAGGGTAGTAACTGGAAAAAAAAAATTTGAGTGCCCTTGCACCTGTCTCCAATCTAGCGTACGGTTGAAATGATGTACCAGTCAAGTTCCTCATGATTCTTATCTTATCTTTTTTTTTTTTTTTTTTTTTTTTTTTTTTTTTTTTTATATTGTTGCCTAGTTTCTTTATTGATTGGCGCTACTTTTAAGGAGAGAGCTTAGCTATCAAATTTTACGCACACAATATCTAAACCCTAGATTACAGTTCAAGGTATTGCTTTGTGCAAAATAAATCCTTCTGCCAAAATTCAGGTTGGCAAGATTTGGAACTTTGACAAGCAGCTGAACATAGTGACTTACAATTGCCCAGGAAATAATATTCAAATGAATTCTTATTCTTCCAAACTTTTTCCAACTATTCTTCCAAACTATTTCCATTGTCTTTACTAATAAGACTACTTGGTTAAGTGAAGCTGTCCACTTGATCAGTCTTCTCGTTACCCAACATCACTTCTTCACCTTCACTTATTCCTAGTGTTAGCGACTTAGTCTTCTTGACATTAATTCTCAAACCTATTCATGCATTCTGAACTCGAAATGTGAGCTTTTGCAAATATTTTCATCTAGAATGCTTAAATCATCAGCATAATCTAAGTATAGTAGAGTTTTAGTTCCCTATTTGATTCCGTGTTCTCCCATTTACTTTGCTGTGCTCCTTATGACGAAGTCCATAGAAATGATCCACTTATAAATGAATTTGGAACACAACACTGCTTAACTCCTTGTTGAATGAGAAAGCAGCTGCTGTGTTGTAATATTGTTCCCGTACATGGTACTATTACTTTAATGTATTTATTTGGTATACCACACAAGGATTGGACCTTCGCTAACGCTCTTCTATCAGCTGAATCAGACGCTTGCTCATAATCTATAGAACTGAAGAATAAAGGCGCTTGCTGACTCAGGTACTTCTCAATGATTAATCTAAGAGTGAAAATTTGGTCCACACATCCTCTACCCTTCCTAAAACCACACTGTTCTTCTCTTAAAATTTTATCTACAGCATCTCTTAGTCTAAAAAGTATCATAATACTTAGTAATTTGTTTCCTGTAGATACCAGGGTAATGTCTCTATAATTGCCATATTCACTCTTATCACCTTTCTTATGGATGGGTTTAATTAGAGTTTTCCTAGAATCACTAGGTACTTCCCATTTTCAAAGATTATATTCACAATTTTCAGTAACTTATTTCTAACCTCACAACCGCCATATATAAAAAAATTCATTTACCACACTAACAGAACACAAAATAAATCTTCCTTCACATCCAAAGCGTCACAGATTTTCATTCTCTTTATACATTTTCTGTATCTATCTCGGTTTATTATATTCTCAAAAGTTTCTGCCTATCTCCCTTTAATTCTTTTATTCTTACTGATGTGCCCCCTTCCCATCTTTAACGGGGACAAGTCCAGATTGACTGTTTTCTCTTAATTTATTAAAATGCCAGTACAATCTTTTACTATTATGCTGTCTGACTACAACTTCCAGATCTCCGGCAACTTTATCTGTGGAATCCAATTTACACCTCCTTAATTCACACGTTAATGTTTCCTCCATTTTCTTTACATTTCTCTTAAAATGATCTATCCCTAAAATAATTCTTTTATAGACCCCCCCCCCTCCTATCTAATAAATATAAGCATGTTTTACTAATATTCATAGCTTCATTTTTAACTTTTTTGCCTGAAACACCATCAGCGACTTCACAAGCTATTTTCCAAAAATTATTCCATCCATCTTTTACAATGTCCAATGTTAAACTCTCTAGTTTAGTATTCAACTGTTCTGGAAGGTCCTTCTCAAATTCTCATCCTGGAGTCTACCTACGTTATAACTTCCCGGAAGGTAGTTACCCTTCCTAAATTTCAGCTTTAAATTAAACCTAGACACTACTAGATGGTAATCTTTACTTTCAACAGCAATAACAGCACTCCTATGTACCCTAGTATCTTGTATCGATCCTGCCAGTCTTCGGAACATCAAAAATCAATCAAAACTTGGAATGAACTTTACATCATAAAGAAATCAACCTTATACCCCTTCCTCTAACCGTCTTACACATCAGACCTCCAAAAAAAGAAACCAACAAAGAGAAAAATCTCTAAAAAAAAAAAAAAAACGAGACTGTGGCCCGTGGAGAGAAAAGAAAACAACATAAAAAAAACAGATATTTCGGATATTTCGCCTGTATACAAAAAAAAAAAACCAAGATAAAACTCAAAACCAATAAACCCCCCACAAAAAAAAACAAAAACAAAAAAAAAATGTACAATCGGCGCAAACTGATCCACGTAGGGAAAAGATGCTAATATAGAGTTACTTCAGTGAGGACACCAGAGTAACTGAGGAAAAATAAAAAAAACTGTAAATTACTTTAATTATTAAGTTGTGAAATAGTCCCTTTGTTAGCTATTACTGAAGCAAATCGTTTGGGTCTAGCAGGTAAAATAGTCCCCTGGTGATTATTTAAAATCTTTACTCCCTTATTGACTGTTGATTCACTCTTTAGAAGGCTATCATAAATTGGGTCAATATTTATATTACCCGTGTCCCTATTTATGGAAAGGTTAGCAAACATATGTTTTTTAATTTCTATGGCTTCCCTGGCCCATTGGGTGTAACCCTTATAATTAGAAATAGCCAAGGCTTCATCAATTTTTACAAAATGATCTGGTTGAAGCCAAATATGCTCTGCTAAAGCTGAAACGAAAGTTTCTGGAGGCTTGCTTAATTGTAGGGTTTTTTCTATTGAGTTTCGGTATTCAATAAACCTTTCAACAAATTGTTGGTGAGTCCTACCAATATAGAACTTCCCACAAGAACACGGAATTTTATATACCCCACTTACTAAATTTCCCCGAGTTAAATCCTTACCAGAACTAAAAAAACTACCCATTGGCCTCAGCGATTGGAAACATATATCAATATCAAATTTACGTAAAACCCGTAAAAGTTTCTCACCCAAACCAGGTACATATGATAATGAAATGAAGCTTTTTGAAACAACTAAATCTAAAGACTGAGAAATCTCAATAACCCTACTATTATGTTTAACCAGTCTATTTTCAATTATTTTATCAATGAACTTAATTGGATAATTATTACAAAACAAAATATCCCTCAAGTATAGTAAGTCCGAATCCAGAAAGTCTTGTGAATAAATACCATAGGCTCTATGCAATAGTAAAAGTAAAACCCCCCTTTTCACCGACAGAGGATGAAAAGAATGAAAATTTAAATACATATCGTTTTGTGTTGGTTTTCTGTAAATCGACAAAAGTAAATTGAGATCCCTTTTAATTAATAAAATAACCAGAAAAGGTAATTTATTATTATCCTCATACTCAACTATAAATTTAATATTATTATCAAAACTATTTAAATGCTTACAAAATAGGTCTAAGGAGCCCAATCCATGTTTCCAAACGCACACCACATCATCCATGAACCTACCCCAGAAGTAAGGGGAAATTCTAAAACTGTTTATAGCGGAGGTTTCAATGGCATCTATGAATAGATTTGCCAATAAAGGAGAAAGAGAAGCCCCCATAGGTAACCAAAAAATTTGTCTATAAAACTCCCCTCAAAAACCAAAATTAAAAGAAAATTCATTTACCAGAATAATTAGTCTCATAATGACATCAATATCCAAACTAGCTATCTTTCATTCGCCAAAAAAAGAAGCAGGTCTGTCCCCAGAAGAGAAAATTTCGAATTGTCAATTGACAAAAATTTAGTTTGGGGAGGGGGCAGCATGTATTTTTTAAATCTAGGAGGGGTGTAAATTTGTCTTTTTAATTTTTTCACGGAAAACACCAAAAGAAAACTTTTTTAATGAAAATACCAAAAGAAAAATTTTCGATAAAAATAATTTCTTTTTTTTTCTTTTAAAAAGGGAATAAGCACAAGCGATGAAAAACACATCTTAATGATGTGCAGTGTGATAATAACTATCATGCAATAACAACAAATCAAGCAAAAGTAGGACAAACTATGTTGTCTCTTTGGCATACCACAGAGCAATAAAGCAATAGCAGGGATACAGTTGGTTTACTAATAAAATCTAGCCAAATAAAATAGTCTATATATTTAAAAAAAAATTCATATGCCCCAGGTCAAAACAATTTGAACTAAATACAAGTTAATCCTCCACTTCTCTGGCTATCTGCTAACGAACAACTGAATGACCAATGATGAAATCAACCAAGTTCCTTGTCGATCCAAAAACTCGGTGGGTGTGAATTCTCTTGGCACTTGTTCTGTATTGCGCGGCACAATTTCTTAAGCTTCTCATAGTAAGCTTCTTTATTGATTGTTTCCCCGTGCGACAAAAAACCAATCAGTAAAATGGCTTATCTGTCCTAAAACGCTGTGCACATGACTTTTAGAGGTGCCACGATGTGCTTAGGTTTCACTTCTACCAGCGATGAAGTGTGCTTCTATTTCATCGGGCGAGAATAACCAAGTGCAACGTTATTAAAACTGTAGGCTGTTCGTATGTGAAGGTGTGTAGAGGATATTTTTAAACCCTATTAGGGTCGGCTTGGAAATTTGTTTGGAAAATAGGAGCTGGTGTGCAAGGCTTAGCTGCCCTTTGTTAGATCTAAAATTGTTCCGATGAAGCCACTCAATTTGTCAAGGAAAACCACATTGTTGTTTGTTTTTCAAACTGTGCTATATAGAACGGTATGTTGTAGCTGTCTTATTACGTGTTTATTATTTTCCATTAGCTATTTGTTCTTTTGACGATTTAACAGCTCCATATCTTGGTTGTTCTTCCATCTTTCTATTATTTGTGCATATTCTTAATATTTTCTTCTTTTACCTTTATGTATGAATTTGGATAAGGAGGAAGTCACTGCTGTCTATCATCTCTTTTTATGAAGAAAACTTTATTGTTTCTAGATGTTTATGCCATTTTCTTTTATTTCACTTAAAAAAACTTTTTATAAGAGCAATAAAACAAGTTCAACTAGACCTTTGATGTGTAGGGGTTCAAACCTTATTCGCGCATCACCAAACTGAAAATTCTGAAGAGGGGGCTTCAATACTCCACTGTTTATGACCCCAAACCAGTCAAACCTTGCTTCTCCTAAAGTATCAAAATTTTTATAGATTCAATGCAGCTTTTGTTCAAGATGACACAAGATATACCCCACTGAGTCCACAGGGTATTGACAACAAGTTTCGCCAAAGGGCTCTTGATGGCTTTGTTGCTGCAATATCGCCGTTTAATTTCACTGCCATTGGAGGAAATATTGCTTACACGCCCACTTTAACTGTAAGTGCAATGAATTGTGGTTATATTTTAACATTATACATATGACTATCATTCGGGATTTGTTTCAGCTTTACAACAAACTACTTACCAACCAATCCCAATTTTGATTTATGGCTTACTATGGCTTAACAGTATTTACCCTACCCATTATTGTACTTAGTTGAAACTGATGTGATAACTAGGAATAACAGGAAATCTATATGCTTTTAAGTATAAAAACGTAAGCTTAGGATGGGTTAGGGTTTAGACGGCTCTGGGATTAAAATTTAATTTTTTAAATTTAAAGTAGCTCTTTCAGGTTAGAACATACTCTGCGCTACAGTTGAACGAACTCTGTTTATTTATGTGCTAATCAGTGTGAACTGTGCGACATTTATATTTATAATTATGATATGATATGATAATTATAATCATGATATTACATGTAAGACCTTGTAATGGTTATAGCTTAGAAAATTTTGAGAAGGAAACAAGCATTGGTTCGCATAACTGAGCTTGGTAAAGGTGTAGAAGAGTGGTTTTCACGAACTTGGGAAGCTGTTATGCTTCTTAAAGGAAACTCCTTGAATTGAAGCACTAACCATCATGTTACTTCTCACTCACTTAGAAGGTATTTGTGCTAGTGTCAGTGGTGGGGAACCTTTTGATATCTGTTTGTTGATATTTTGGAAAATCCCTTATAGAACTCTAGTAGTTTGTCAAATATAGTTGGATAATTTAGATAATCTTTATTCTTCGCTCGGCTAATTCTTTGGCCTTAGTTTTGAAGACTTTTGCGAGTGAAAGTGGCACAAAAGTAAAGTAAACCCAATCAAAACCATGAGAGGGGAGGGGAGCCTCTTGTCATTCGTAAACTAAACAAAAGTTGAAAAATAATATACATTTTGGAGGAGGGATAATAATAAGAACAGTTATAATTAAGTGGTGTAAAAACTTGTGATTGGGTACCTTTTTGTAGTTGAAGCTTGTCTGCTAATTTTTGGACCGTAGGTGCTTGTCTGTAAAAACGATACTTTAGGGCCAAGTAAGTACCACATGCTTTATCTATTATGAGGTTTCCTTTTATCTTTTTAATGGCCAGTACAAAGTGTTACAAAAATTTTTAGCGAAATATTCGTTTTTTGTGTGTAATAAAATAAATTTTATTGAATTGATGTTAGAAAATGTTAATAAATCGAACCCAAGGATTCATATTTTTCATTATTCGATCAACAAAGACCAAGTGCTATGTTTAGTCCAAATACTATGTTGAGATTAGGCAGGTTTTTTGTTGGTTGGTTTTTTTTGGGGGGGGGGGGGGGGTGGTGGAGTACAAAAATGACATTTTTTGCTCACCAGACCCACAAAAATGTTTTTTGTTTTTTATTGTTCTGTTGACGCCTGTCGCCAGAAAATCACATGGCATATCACTTCCAAGAACGGATCCACAACACAAGTCGTTTTCAAGCTTCTCCCTTCACTCCTTCCCTGCTTGTAAGACCTGAAAAATTCCACGGAATGTAGTGTGATATGAAATGTAAGACTTGAAAGATTCTATGATTCTTTATCCCCAAATATTGGTAATAAACACAGGCTTAGAATCCAGGTTGAATCCGTGAAAATCCTATGTTTAATCCTATGAAAGAGAAGGGAATGAGTTCAAATTTGATTATTTTTTCAAAGTTACGAGCTCAAAGTTTTTATGGACCCTAATTAGGATCCTAAGTTCGTCCCTGAAGGCTTCAACCAGTGAAATAAAGACGCTGGTATCTTTTTGTTAGTTCTTATGAATTTAGATTAGTTATAGAGAATGTCAGAAAGCTATTCACTTGTATTTTTTTTGCTATAGATTTAATGCCCCCCGTGGTAGTTTCTCTAATTTTCTGATTTTGTTTTCCTTTTCAAGGGAAATGTTGTTCTCTGGAAGCCTTCTGACACTGCCGTTCTTTCCAATTACATGGTATACAAAATATTGACAGAGGCAGGAATGCCAGATGGTGTTGTCAATTTCGTACCTGCAGATGGCCCGGTTTTCGGCAAGGTTATTACGCAGTCCTCTGAACTTGGAGGAATTAATTTCACTGGATCCGTACCGTAAGCCAAGTGTTTTATGGATTGAAGTGCTGTTTTTTAATGATGCTTAGTATTTCTTTACGTTTTCGACAAAATGTTTTTCTCTAGTTTTGTGATTTGCGGCAAAAAAATTTTCTCTCGCTTTCTTTCTCTTGCAATTTTTTCCCTTGCAATTTTGACTTTATCGTTGGTAGCAACCCTAATTATGACGATTGAATATTAAAGCCAATAGAGATCAGATTCCATTAATTTCGGCCCTTGAGTTTTTTTGTTTTTTTTTTTTTGAATTTGGCATTGCATCCCGAGGATATTTTGAACTTCTGGCTCATTACCAAAAATTTATTCTCAAATTTTAGTCTGTGTAGATACTGTCTTGGCAGTAGTGGTTTTAGGCCTCTTAATCTGGGGTGCAAGGTATACCACAGGAGTGTAAAAATATAAAATAATCGGAATTTAATGTCAGATGTCAAAAAATTGGGGGAGGGGCAGCTGTTCCCTCTGCTTAAGCCTAGAACCGTCACTGTTTCTCGAGGCTCTATTTTGGGCATGCACTTAGCTGTAAATTTTCCAATAGGAAAAATGTCCCAAAAATTAAGAAACGTACATAATCACAACTTACAATGGATATTTAGAGGATAGTGGATCCTGTCGAATAAAGGTGAAAATAGTAACGAGGGAAAGATAAAGCAGCTAAAAAGAAATAGACGGCGATAAATTGGCTAGACCTTAGTGGAACAGTTTGTTGAGGGGGGGGGGAGTTTACAGTGGATTAAGAAAAAACAAGCAAAATATAAGCAAGGGTTTAGGGAAATGGGCAAATACCCATGAATATGTCTGACTTTTACCCCTTTTTCGGGGACCTTTGTCAGCAGAAAATTGAAAATGAAACAGAAAAGGGAAAAGTGAAGAATGAGACTACTAATAACTGAAGCCACTAAAGTAGGTAAAAATGATAAATTGTTGTCTATAAACCTAAAAGAAGAATTCAGAGTGCGTTTATATAAGCTACGTATTACCATAAGATTATTAACGTATGTAGCGTCGAAAATATAGAAAGAAGCACACCCTGTTGCAAATATGAATCTGCAACGAATCTTGAT